>NW_028261393.1:18967259-19267259 GCF_051295495.1 Thamnophis sirtalis | reverse complement strand
CCTGAGTGGGGTCCCTTCATTATTCCATAATGCTAAATTTATTGTAGAATTAATTCACTGTCTTAACAATTCAGTTTTGGGTTTCTTCTAATATTTTACAGACATCAAATGTGGCAAGAGTTCCAAAACTCTGCCAGTTAAGCTATTGACAGGATGACATGCATTTCACCTGTACTGCATTTTTGAAGGAAGCTGACCTGAAGCAAACAGGATGGTTGAAGGGCACATGGGGCTATGCGCTATGGAAATAAGGCCTCAGAGGTGCAAGATGCATAGAAGGAGGGAGAGGATTGGTGTGTTAAGTCTGCCTTTCCCAACCTGGACATTTGGCACCTACCAAATGTCTCCCATAAGAGTTGTGGAACACAGTATTGCAGGCTAATTCTCTCGAATGTCAGCAGTTAGATCCTGTCGGGCTCAAAGTTGACTCAGTCATCCATCCTTATGAGGTGGGTAAAATGAGGACCCAGATTGTTGGGGGCAATATGCTGAGCCTGTAAACTGCTTAGAGAGGGCTGTAAAGCACTGTGAAGCGGTATATGTGCTATTACTATATAAGTCTAAGTACTATTCCTATTGCTATTAGAAGTCCTGTATCTCCTTCAAAATGCAGACCAGGAAGAGCATTGTTAGTCTTACCTATTCTGGAAAGATGCAGTTTAGATTTGGTTTATCACTGTTGATTTTAACTCAGCAGGAGCTCTCGTTAGAGGATATGTTCCTGAACATAAGCAGGATGCTGAAAGAATAGAAAGTATGGAAACGGAAAGCATCCCGTTAACAAAGTAAAATATGCTCATGAAATAGTTTTCTGGGATACAGGCAGACAATTAATATATTTGAAGCAAAAGCTAGACTTATTGAGAAATACATGATGCTAGAAAAAAATCACTTTTAATCAAACTAGATTTTGAAGAGAAGGTGGGAAGAACAGAAACTTAAATAATATTCAAGCTAAACCTTTAATATTAAGTATAGCATATCTAGCTAGCAATAAGCAGGTGAGAAAGGCCAAGAGAAACGGTTCCACCACAAAACCACGGTAGACTAAAGCGCGCTCGACTAAAGCGCGCTCGAAGAAAGTGCGTACCTGACATCATCACAGCGCGACGAAAACATCACGCTATGAGCGGTAAAGTTAAAATTAACGCGAAAACCTTACCCTAATCCCCCCAAACCTAACCCTAAACCTAACCCTAAACCTAACCCTTAACCTAACCCTTAACCTAACACTAAACCTAACCCTAAACCTAACCCTAAACCTAACCCTTAACCTAACGCTAAACCTAACACTAACCCTTAACCTAACCCTAAACCTAACCCTAACCCTTACCTTTACATGAATCGGCTTGCTTTAAAAGCGCTTTTTAAAGCGCCCTTTTTTCTCTGCGGTCATATTTGTCGCGCTGCTGATGACGTCAGGTACGCGCTTTAATCGGGCGCGCTTTAGTGGACCGCGGTTTTGTCGTGCCACGAGAGAAACAGGGACAGGTGAAGATTCTTCTCCTTATCAATCTCCAGCCATTTTCCCTAATGGTTAAAACAGCTTAGAAACCGCCTCTCAGGAGCCCATTATGGGAAGCAAACCAGGGTTGGGCTGCTGGGGGCTCACAGGGGTTCAGGAGAACCTCTAGCTAAGATTCTGTGCAGTTTGGAGAACCCCCAAATCCCACTTCTGGCTGGCCCCGTCCACTCTGTTCCTCCCAGAAGTCCCCACATGGCCTGTTTTGGATGCAGATAAGTGCCGGGTGTGCACGGAGGCTTGGGGAAAGTGAAAAACGGGCCTACTGGAGGTTCAGGAAGTTCCAGAGGGCCTTCGGAGCCTGGGGAGGCTGTTTTCGCCCTCCGGGAGGCTCGAAAAAGCCTCTGGAGCCCGAGGAGGGCAAAAAGCCTCCCCTCCCCTGCCGTGGTGGTGGAGGCTGACTAGACCACACCCACCATGGCCACGCCCACCCAGCAACCAGGCAGAGAACCCCTTGCTAAAATTTTTGAAGCCCACCCCGAACCAAACATGCCACATGGCTTAGCTTTGGTCAATCAAACCATGTGTAATTGCTCAACAAACCTCCCATAAGCCATAGCTTTTAATGCAACACCAGGATTTTAAAAGCATCCTATGCAATGCTGAGCCAGAAGCAAAGTTTACTAGGATAGGTAATTCCAATGAAGTCTTGACCTATTCTTTTCCAAAAAGCAGTGTTTGTAAAAGTAGTGGCCCTATTCCATGTTGGAATGATGAAGTACAGATGTAGGCAGGGAACTGCACAATTACCAAGATAGGCTTGGAATTATCTACACAACATCGGTTCCCGATGTGGGACCTTTTTTGTTTTTATGTGTGTATGGATAGGGAGGGAGGGTACTCCAACATGGAGTAGGGCCACACACATAGACATGCATATGTCATAAAGTTTTAGGAAAGTAAAAAATAAACAAATAGCTAATAGTCAAAAAAAGATATATAAAAAGAAAGCAGATAGAAATATAAAGAATAAAAAATAGAGAAATATATTAAAAAGAGTAACTTCTGACTTTTTTTACAATACATATAAATAAAACTTGAGTTCAACTCTTGCTCTACAATTACAATGTACTCTCCTTTTTTTTCTTCTAATCCATAAATGTTACTGAAACTCAAATCCATATGCCAATCTGTGACCTTCCTAATGGAGAACTGAATGATTATGTGCCATGGAGTCATTTTGACTCCTGGTGACCACAGAGATATATTTTCTCCATGACAATTAGTCCCTAACCTGATCTTTCAGGTCTTCCAACATTGGACTTCTTAACACTGTGATGGAGTCCTTCCATGTCATAGCTGGCCATCCTTTTCTCTTTCCTTTCTCCTTTCCCAGTATCATAGACTTCTCTGAAGAATTATGTCTTTCCATGATGTGTCCGAGATAGATGCATCATCAACTGGAGACTCCATGGATAGATCCTTTTCATGACTAGTCCTTAATCTGGTCCTTCATGGCCACCATGGGCACTATAACCTTCTATCTTGCTGCCAGTCATCTCTTTACCTTCATCTTTCCCAGCACTAGAGCCTGCTGAGAGGTGGGCTTAGGACATATCATGTGTCCTAAATAATATAATTTGAACTTGGAGTGAGCCCTTTGGGTGGTGAATCAAGATCTCATGAAGTATTAATACCGCTTTATAAAACCCTAGCAAGACCACATCTGGAATATTGCAACCACTATAAAAAAAGATGTTGAAATTTTGAAAAAAGTTCAGAGAAGAGCAACTAAGGTGATCAAAAGCCTGGAGACTAAAACGTATGAAAAATCGCTGCAGGATTTGAGTTTGGCTAGTATTCTAAAGAAAAGAAGAATTAGGGGTTACATGGTAGCAGTATTCCAGAATTTGAGGGGCTGCCACAAACAAGAGGGGGTCAAATTATTCTCCAAAGCACCAGACGGCAGGACAATAAAAAATGATTCAAAACTAATCAAAGAGAGAAGCAACCTGGAATTAAGGAGAAACTTTCACTAACCAAAGACAACAACCTTTCAGACCTCAGGGACCACTAAATTCATAATTTTAAATTCCGCGGATCACTAATATGATCTGCCCAATGACCAGCTGTGTGGGCATTGCTAGGTGGTCATGTGACTGGGTGGGTGTGGCCAACTCGATGGTACTCACATCAAAGGGCATCTTGATGGCCTCTACTTGCCCCTTCACTCTCAGCCACCCCCCGCCTGCCCACCCAGGCTCCTTAGAGCCCTAACAGGAAGCAGTTGTTGGAGCTAAGCAGCCTCCACAAGAAAGAGTTTGCAAAACAGCTCAGTTGAAATTGGATCTGGCTGAGAAGGAGGCTCAGCAGAAGCACCTCACTGTGGACCATGAGCATAGGCTTTCCAAGCAGAGGGAAGACCTGTGGGAGTGCAAGGCCAGGTACCGACACCTGGAGGCTCAGCAGGCTGAGATGGTCAGCCAGGTCCAGGCCATGATGCAGTCCCACTGGAACAAGGCCCTCTGGCTCTTTGCCACCAGCGGTGCTTCCCTCCAGCCTTCGCCCAAAGCCTCACACCAGAAGGCTGAAGCAGACCCCAAGTTGGAATCTCTGCCCCCCTTCGACCCTCATAAAAAGACCCCAGAGGGGGAGACTCTGCAGCAACACAAACGTTCATTGCACGTATCCATCCCAGGGGTCATAGTTTGAGGACCCCTGATTTAGTGCAATATAAAAAATGCAAATAATTTTTCTGCGGACCGCCAACATTTTCTCAAGGACCACCAATTGGTGACCGCTGGACTAGAAGACCTCTGAGGTCCCTCCCAGCTCTATTCTATTCGCCTGAGGGACAACTGTTACTCCCCAATAACCCCCAACTAGGTTAGTAACTCATTCCATCTGGGAGGCTCCCACCCACTTGATCCAAAGTAATCCACCCTGCCTCTCAACGGCCCACCCAAGTTTGAGACCAGGAGGGTGGGAGGGGGGGAAAGGAAGAGGGAGAAGGAGAGGGGGAGTGGGAGAGAGGGAGGGAGAGAGAGAGAGAGAGAGGAGAGAGAAAGGGGGAGAGAGAGGGTGGTGAGAGAGGAGCCTTCAATGCACCGAACGCGGCCTTCCACTTTTCCCACGTGGAGCATCCAGCATCCCACACGGGCGCGGCAGGAACAGCCAATGAGCAACCTTCCCTCTCCCTCTTCGGAGCCCTCGGCGAGGAAAGAGTTAGACAGCGGCCACGCCCTTTGAGGGGGCCGGGGACCAATCAGAAGAGAGGGGGGCGTGGCGGGGTGGAATGTTGTGAAGGTGGAAGCGGAACGCTGCGCGTTGAGTTGCGAAGGCGGGCAAGGAGGGAGAGCAGCGGCGATGGGGAGCGGGCGCTGGACCGGCGACGCGCAATGCCGTGATTGACGGGACACACGGAGAAGGTGGATGGTTGCGGCTTGCCAGGTTATTTGATGGTTGCAAGGAAGCCGGCCGGGGAGTGCGGCTAATGCGGAATGCAATGGACTGAGCAGGAAGGGCGAACGGAAAGCTTTAAGGTGCGCTAAGGTTACTGCGGGTGCGTTGCCCTGGGATTCCCGCCGCATTTGTTGCCTCTCTCGGGGTAAACGGGGTCTCGGAGCCTCGGAAGAATCGCATGAGTCAAGGACAAGCGTCAAAGCGCAGAAAGCACCAGTTTTCCGGCCAAAGAGAGAAAAGTGATAGGCGGGTTGGGGTGAAAAATAATAATAATAATAAAAGAGGATAATTAAAAACCTTACCCTCCCAGACAGAAAGAACTTCGGTTGGAGAAAAAGGTTGGGGACTTCCAGGAAGCGTTGATCGAATTAATTGGGTCCCCAAAAAGGTGATGGGGGGGAAAAATTAACCGGGAAGGTTTGGAAGGCTTCTGGGAAGGTTGAGAGTTAAACTTGTTGAAAGTCCTATCTTCAAAGAATAGTTATATTAATAAAACAAAAGAAAACCGCAGGAAAAACAAAACCTGGCTTGAAGATTATTGGTGGATGAAGATTTGAGTTTACTTCTTCGGGAGCAGAGAAATGTCTCATTGGAAAGCCGGCAGTGCCAAGAATCTAAGAAATTTGGGGCTGCAAGTGTTTCTTTACCTTTCTTCAAGAGCAGAAGACAGTCCCTGGGTTCATCTGTTTTTTTAACGGCAAAAAAAAAAAAAAAGGATTCAAACCAATTTTCTGAGTGGAAGAAAGGCAGATTCTCCATGAAGGATCTTTTAAGGATCTAGTATCCAGTGAGACTTTTATCTGTTACTTGTTGGATTGTCTGCTGGTCCCCTAGAGGTGTGTGATAAGGGAATAGGGCTGTGCCCGGTCAAATCAGATAGCAGAACAAAAGAAGAACCCAATTCAGTCACAAACTGGAAGGGCAAGTTGATAAAATGACACAGTTTTGTTTCTTTTAATCCTCGGGGAAAGATAGGGCAGTCATTGAAGATTGAAAAAGAAAAACACCAGGAAGTTGGTAAAGGGGGAGGGGGGGAAACCAATAAGCAAACTCAGGCTGTTTACCCAGCCTGAAATAAATATGGACTGAAGATTATAAGATAATAAAAGGCTGGAGTGGCTCAGATTCAGAACCACACCAAATTGCTGTAACTGAAGAAGCCACCAAACCAACTCTAACAAGAAAAAATGGTGGCATGGTGAATTTCAAAGCTAGGGTATATCCAAAAATGGGGAGAGAAATTGGACCCTTAGAAATTGCCGCCTGCAGCATTCTAGGCTCTATTTCTGAGGCCTGAACTCTTGTTTCTCTCCAATAAATTTTAATTCCCCCTTGTGTCTGAATAATTCACTTTCTGGATTGCCGTATTGATCCAATTTATTTCCTTTCTAAATAAGGATTTGGTGGGTTCTGCATGAACCCATGCAGGCCAAGAAAAAATACCTGTTCGTGACTCTCTTGGCCACCTGGCTTCTGCTTGTTTTGTTTGGAGGAGACCAAATAAGACGCTTTCCCTTTTTCTCCAACAAAAAAGCGGAAGTCTTAAAAACCTGGCCTCGGTGGGCCGACGAGGTTCTTCTTAAGAACTTTGCAGGTTCTGAGGAGCTCCAGGGCACTGAAAGGGGCCACAGCGATGAATCTCCCCAAAGCCGGCAGCAGTTGAAGCTGAGTCTTTACAAGAACAGCAGGTGCCGTATGGAGACTTGCTTTGATTTTTCTAAATGTAGGCAACACGGGTTCAAAGTCTTTGTTTACCCCCTGGAAGGAGGGGATCCTGTATCCGAAAGTTACCTCAAAATCATCAGCTCCATTGAAGAGTCACATTATTACACCTCCAATCCTGAGGAGGCCTGCCTGTTTGTTCTAAACATTGACACGTTGGATAGGGACCATCTCTCCATACAATATGTCCATAACATCAACGAGAAAATCCAAGGTTTCCAGCTTTGGAACGATGGACAAAACCATCTCATATTTAACCTGTATTCTGGCACGTGGCCTAATTACACCGAAGACTTGGGCTTTGACATTGGACAGGCTATCCTGGCCAAAGCCAGTTTTTATGTCGAGAACTTTCGGCCTGGTTTTGATATCTCCATCCCTTTGTTTTCGAAGGAGCATCCTCAGAAAGGTGGGGAAAGAGGCTGGTTATACAAGACTTCTCTCCCACCCAAGAAAAAGTATCTCTTGGTTTTTAAAGGGAAGAGATACCTGACCGGCATTGGTTCCGACACCAGGAATGCTCTCCGCCACATCCATAATGGTAAAGATATTATTTCTCTGGCCACATGTAAACACGGGAAAGACTGGGAGAAGCACAAGGACAAGCGGTGTGACAAAGATAATATCGAGTATGAAAAGTAAGTCAACATTTTTTCCTCTCCAAAAATGCCTCATGAAAGTGAGGCATTTTGTGAAGCACTAAATTTTGAATACCATTAAATCATTGTTTAATTGACTCTGCCCCAAGTTATAACGGCATAGGGTGCAATGTTTTCAGCCTCAGGTATTGAAATGTTTAGGGTAAGCTCAGATGGGTTCCTAATCACTTTTAAGTTGTTGGGTTAAAGAAATTAGAGGAATCAGTACCTTTTAAAAAATGCAAACACTATAGAGATTCTACAGTTAAATACTGGGATATATGTAGAAAACCTTGCTTGTTTTGTGCCCTTTGTATGTTAGATTTGAGTGTCATTAGGATGTTTGCACAAACTAGTAGGGCTAAATTGTCCTAGTCTTTTTCACTTTCAGAACAGACCTAGAAAATGAAAAGTGGCTTTGAGTGTATGTAGAATATTTCTCTCCCAATGGTGAATTATAGAATCATAGGGCTAGAAGGGATCCTGGAGGTCTTCTAATGACCCAATGTTTCTCAACCATGGCAACTTTAAGATGTGTGGATCTCAACTCCCAGAATTCCCCAGCCAGCCAAGGTGAGGAATTTTGGGAGTTGAAGTCCACACATCTTAAAGTTGCCAAGGTTGAGAAACGCTGTTCTAGTCTGATCCCTTTTCCACGTCAAGAGTCTTTATAATGTACTATATGGAACAAACCTTTGTCCAATCTTTTCTTGTCCAGGATGGTATAAGGACTCCTGTCTTTAAAGTTGAAGTCCATTTTTGTAGGATAAAAGACAAAAACACAAGAAATTAATTTCTTCTCCCCTCTTATTTTTGAAATTTGATGCCTCCATATTTCAGCATGCAAATGTTGGATTTTCTCAGTATTTCACATGATTTGTAGGGCTGAAGCAATATGCATTGTCTTCTGCAGTATCTAGACTAAACTAAAGGTCAGTAGGGCTAGTTAAGCAATCATTGCTTTTGTTTTATCTCTTGGGCTTCCTAACAAACTAAGTTTGAAGACTTCTGTGTGACTTTTAAGCTTGCATGGGACATTTACAGCCCTGTAATAAAAGAGTTGTGTTAGAGGCATACATTAGTCTTTCCTGCTCAGTTCTGCAGGCAACAGCTGGTTTATAATCTTCCACTAATCTGCATATTTGATTTATTGAAATTGACGTACCTTGCAAATTATTTTCAGAAGGGAGGAGAATGTTGCTCACAGTTCATTGGGTTCTTTTATATGGTCATGTTTATCCTTCTTAATTTCCTTGAATAGTCCTCTTTTCAGTTTTTAAAGAAATATTTATCCAGTTTTCAAAGGTACAGTGGTACATTGGGCATTGGACTTTTATTTATCATTGCGTGTTTTCACAAATTCATTTTTTTCAGTAAGCGTATACAAATTCATTTTTTTCAGTAAGCGTATTTTTAAATTTTATTTGATTTTTATCCTGCCTTTATTTATTGTGTATAAATAACTCAAGGCTGCAAACATACCTTTCCCCCCTTTTTTCCCCACAACAACCCTGTGAGGTGGATTGTGACTGGCCCAAAGTCACCCAGCCAGTTTTTCATGCCTAAGGTGAGGGAATTTGTTGATTAAGTTAGGGCACAAATCTGTTGATAATGTTATAAGTAAATCCACCCTGTCTTAATTAACCCTTGGGTATAGGCTGAACCTGAATACATAAATACGTGCAAGATATTTGTGTGAAAGGTTGGTCAACATGTCGTTAGGATAGTGAGGAAACCATATATCTCATATTTTTAAAGAATGTCTATATATAGAGCAAATAGATTACTTTTGAATGATAAGCAAAATCTGCAAGGGTCCATCTGTGACACCTTTTCTATTTTTTCTAATGAAATATATGACAATAATTTGCACATAATAACACTCCAAAATTCTGCTTTAGAAATATTTCTTACACTTTTCTTTTGCTGCTTAATCCCATAAAATAAAGGGGTGTTATATCGGCATGGCTTTAAATTCTTGGTATTCTGAGCATTTGATTGTTATTGTTTCCTCATTTGTCAGTCGGTCCTATAAAAACACCATCTTTTGGCAAACAGAGACGGATTTCAAGTGCCAGAAAAGCAAATTGTGATACAAAGACAATTGTTCCCTGGCTTTATTATACTGTAGATATATTTTCCCCACATGCTTCCTCCACATCCTTCAACATTTCATTATTTGTTTACTCCACCTTCATAATTTGTATAAATAGCTCCAAGGTGACTAATACTCTTTCTTCCTCCTGTTTTTCCCACTACAACAACCCTGTGAGGTGATTAGGTTAAGAGCCAGTGATTGGCCCAAAGTCCCCCAGCTGGTTTTCATGCCTAAGGCGGGACTAGAACCTACAGTCTTCTGGTGATTGGCCCAAAGTCACACTGCAGGCTTTCTTGCCTAAGGTAGGACTAGAACTCACTGTCTCCTGGTTTCTAGCCTGGTGACTTTCTGGCCACCAGTTTACCATAGACATTAGTATGTGTGTCTGTATATCTGTGCACCATTTTTATGAAGTTCTCAAATAAAATTCCTGTACTTCAAGGAACAGGTATCTGATTTTTCCCCCTGAGTGATATTTATAAGGAACTTCTGGATGTAACAGATTGTGAAAACAAATTCTTGAACATACAGGTCTCTTTCCAGACTCAGGGCAATGTGGTATTCTCCCAAACTTATTAAAACTCTGCTTTTTAAACCTCTGTACGGAAAGAATGTGGGGTGAATGCAGAAATAAAGGGCCAATAGATAAAAACCCAACATCTCAAAGAATATCTGTACCCCCCCCTCCCCCAAAGGATCTTCAGTCCAGAAAATGAGACAAAGGGATGTGAAAAGATGGGAGAGGGGAGGGAGATGGATTGGACATGTATATATTTATATGCATAGCAATACATCTCCTCCGTGCTACTCTTCCGCTTAGATAGATAGTACATAAAAACGCTGTGGAAGAGCAGATGTGAGCACCGGATATTGGATGAATCAGGGAAGGAAGTTGCTTTATATCTTTTCTTCTCACCTTGAGAAATCTTGAGCTCTGCAGGCTTGTGCTGATATAAAATGTGATTTTCGATTTCGGGCAGAGTAACAGATGGTGAGTCATTTCTCTGATCTTCCTTTTCTTTGACACTATCCCCTTAGATGTCACTGCTCAGTTTTCTGGATGGGAAAGACACAGAGGGATTTTTTTTTCAGGCATCACCTCATTAAAAGTCAGATAATCTAAGCAGATCAGGTTCCATTTTCTTGTGTGTGTGTGCGTCTGTGTGTGTGTGACTCATCCCTTACCAGAATTCAAAGAAAATGCAATGAGCATTGTAGTGGTTTCACCAATACACCTTTGATAAGACTGAGGGGCCAGTTTGCACATGCACAAACATTGCTTGTGACTCTGAGCCAGGTAGGTTTAACTATCTTATCTCCATAAACGTGCTGGAAAAGGTGAGAGATGTGGAGATTCATTTTGCTGGATCTTTGCTGGTTTTGACATTCTGGACACAAGGGGTTTAGCCATTTTGTTAACCCACAGTTTATTTATTGGTAACAAACCCTTTGGATACCAGATTTATGTTTATGTATCTATATAATCTATAGAATAAATCACTTTTGGCTTGATTCAGACAATGTATTAAACTGGGAGTGTCAAACTCAAGACCTGGGGGCCGGATCCAGCCAGTGGGGTACTTAGATCTGGCCTGTGGTCTATCCTGGAAACAGAGAAGGACCAACCTGTGGTGGTGTTGCCAGCAAAAACGCCCCACCCAAGTTTCGTTTTCACTGGCAGAGGGTTGCAGGAGGCCGTGGCAGCCGAAAACAGAGCTTAGCAGAGCGCTCGGGTCACCACAGGTGCCCCCGACACAAATGACGTCGAGCTGGCCACTCCCACGCTGCTCGTGCCCACCTCGGCCCCCAGAGGTCAAACACAAACCTGATGTGGCCCTCAATGAAATCGAGTTTTACACCCCTGTATTAAGCCATAACCTGTAGTATAGAAATCCCTGTGGTTGAGTTCGTGAAACATGCACAGATAAAGTCAAATAAACCACTATCTGGCTCACCATAATGGGCGAATGCAGTCATTCATGTCACATTGGAGCGCATGTTCCAACCAGCCCTTTCAGTTTCAGCCTCATTGCGGATTTAGATATTGTTTAAAATTTTGAAATAATAGAAATATCTAGGGCATGATTCTTCTACATTATTCCTATTTATCAGTACAGCAGAAGTGTGGTTTTGTGAGTGTTTAAATCAGTGTTTCTCAACCTGTGGGTCGGGATTCCTTTGGGGGTCGAATGACCCTTTCACAGGGCTCACCTAAGACCATCAGAAAACACATATTTTCGATGGTCTTAGGAACCGAGGCACCAATTTTATGGTTGGGGGTCACCCCAACATGAGAAACTGTATTAAAGGGCCACGACATTGGAAAGGTTGAGAACCACTGGTTTAAATGGTTGTCTTGTATGATTCGGATAACAATCCAGAATTGAACATTGTTGATGTGGTAAGTAAGGAAAAGCAGCTGAGAAGAAATGGTTTGTGGGTTTGAAATATTGTTTGGGACTTATTCTGCTTTCTAGATATCTTAGTGCTGGTGTGTCATTTCAATATATATGTAGGCAAGGGAGAATGGGTCTGCTGTGGCAGGTTCCGTCACATAAACCTGGATTTATTAGAACAAGGGTTACTTTTGTATTATATCTCCTTCACTGAGCTGCTCTGTACTACTTTGTTTTTTATTGGAAACTAGCTGATAACCCTGCTTTGCCCGGGTATTTATTTATAGTGGGGAAATGTCTGGACCAAACGTAATTTCTAATATTGGATTTTTCCCCTTACCAGAGGGAGCCCCCTTGTGGAGTACTGTGAAGCCGTTACCATGGCAACTCCACAGCGCTGTACAGTAGAAGCTATTTTACAGCAGTATAGAAGAAAACATTTTAAGGCACAACAGGCTGTATCTTAACAGAACACTCCCCCGAGAGGTGTTGGGGGTGTCTTATCCCCACAGTATTTGTTTCCAGAGAGTAAGTCATCTGTATACTAAGTTTGGTTGAAATTGCTCGAGGAGTTCCAGAGTTATCCTGGAACATTCACAGACACACATACACACACAACCATTTATATATATTTATGTATGTATGTTCTGGCACTATCCAACTGCCCTTTCTTCCTTCAGAGCAATGAAATTGGATTTGAAAGTCCGATTAGAAACCCAAGACTGGAAAAAGAATCAGAGTGCAGGTAATCCTTGATTTATGACCATAATGGAGTCAAGAATTATGGTTGCAAGTTGTGCCACTTGTTAAACAGTGGTGGCCATAAGCAAATGGCATAGTCCATATGTGACCCTTGAAGCTGTTAAGTTAATCCATTGTCCAAATCCATTGTGGGTTGTTTTTTTTTGCTGGAAACCAGAAGTAAAAAGCCATTTCTGGCAAAAAGAAGTTGCAGATTGGAGACATGTAACCACAGGATGACGCAAATGGTCTAATGAAGAGCCAATTTGGCCTAGTGATTAAGGTACTAGGCTAGAAAGCAGGAGACCATGAGTTCAAGTCCCGCTTTAGCCATGAAAGCCAGTTGGGTGACTTTGGGCCAGTCACTATCTCTCAGTCCTATTGACCTCACAGGATGGTTGTTGTGGGGCAAATAGGAGGAAGGTGTGTTGCATATATTGGCTGTCTATTTGTAAAAATAATAAAGGTGGGATACAAATAAATAAATAAAAAGGCCCAAAATGCAGCCTGGTTTCAGTGTTGTGATTGGGGGAGGAGCAGCAGCTGTGTTAATTTTGAATCTGTGTCATAAGTAGGTCCATTGTAATTTTGAACCATCATTTAGCAACTGGTTGTAAGTCAAAGATTATTTTATGGTCTGCAATCCAGGGCTGGAGTTGGAATTCAAACTATAATTTCTTCCTTTGCATTTTATAGTTTCTCATTTTGCATTTTGTAGTTTCTCATTATGTCTTTTTTTTTCTTAAAGTTTGCAAGAAAACCAGGAGCAGAGTTGAGCAATATGGTCTTAACTTAAAAGACAAGGAACTTTATATTATACTGAATTTCACAACAGTCGTAAATGTTGGTATGCATGACCAGTTCTCTTGGGTGAAACTAACCTGCATATATCTATCACCTTTTATTTGAACAATTAGGGCTAGCCTAACTGTGCCTGAAAACTCTTGTTTTTATCTCACTTTCGCAAATACTTCAATGGTTTCTACAAGTTCCTGGAAGATATGCAGTAATTTGTTTTATAGACATTGTTTTATAGACATGAGATTTTCAATCCATTTTCTACACGATGGATCAGGGATTGTGAAACTGTTTCCTAGTTAATGTTTATTTGGTATTTTTTTATTTCTGATATATAAGACCTTAAATCTGGTTCTTTTTTTTTTTGCTGTTGAATTTCTGTAGTGCATATAAATGTAAACATTTTCCCCATCCATCTATTTAAAGTAAAGGTTCCCCTCAGACATATGTGGTAGTCGTTCCCGACTCTAGGGGGCGGTGCTCATCTCCGTTTCAAAGCCGAAAAGCCAGCGCTGTCCGAAGACGTCTCCATGGTCATGTGACTGGCATGAATGAACGCCAAAGGCGCATGAAGCGCTGTTACCTTCCCACCAAACATGGTGCCTATTTTTTTACTTGCATTTTTGCGTGCTTTCGAACTGCTAGGTTGGCAGAAACTAGGACAAGTAACAGGAGCTCACTCCATTACACAGCACTAGGGATTTGAACTGCCGAACTGCCAACCTTCTGATCGACAAGCTCAGCGTCTTAGCCACTAAGCCACCGTATTCCTATCCATCTATTTAATTGTGTCCAATTTGTGGGTATAGATTTTGCTTAATTTGGGTTTCTTCTGTTTTGCTTTGGAAAGGAGACAGTTATTCCAAGAACAACTAATAAATAAGTGGAATAAAGCTTTTACTATTTTCCTTCTGACCATAAACTATGCAAGGCAACTTTATAGGAGGGCATTTAACAGTTGCATAAAAATGGGAGTTATAGCTATAATGGTGAAAAACAATACGTTTGCAAAATAATAATTTAAAAAACTTGTATCGATATAAATTGTCACTCTTGAATCAAATTCTTAAATCCATAATCAGCTTGTTTTCCATAAAGTGACAATGTAAAATGAATAAAAACAAGTTCCTAGTTCTCATTATGGTGCAAATCGGTTTTGCCAAATCAAAATCCATCTATACATATACTGATTATTGATAATTTGAATCTGCATTCAAGTGAATTAGTTTTTCCCAGATTTCCTCTACAAAACCTGTTGAAGGAAAATGTAGCTCTTGCTCCATGAAATTCTAGCTACTCTTTGTGAAAATAGAGCAGGCGAAAATAAAAATAGAGACCTAGGAAATATATCTGAACTCCGTGGCTGCAGCCCTCCCAGTCCCATCCTTTGACACAACTCCTCATTGTTTATTTTGGGTAAAGCTGCCCCATTGTAATTTATTTGATAAGACACGGTTGAGCAAATCATGGCTCACCCCAGTGTGTGAACCCATAGATTACACTGAAGCCTGAGTACATAGATTTGCACTATTAATCATTTGTGGGGGGGAAACCCCTTCTCTGATTCCTTTGCCTTCTTTTTCCTTGAGTTTGCCTGCCCAAAGAGGCTGCAGTCGGTTAATTTGCAAGCTAAGCTTTATTTTTTTGGGGATCTCCTGTGGAGTGTGAAACCAGTGAGATGAGAGCATGCCTCACTTAGAACAGCAGAGAAAAACCTGCCAAATTCGACTTTTGCTACATGTGTACAATATGTCGGAGAGATCCCTTCCCTTGCTGGGTCTGGAGTTGCAGTGCAATGTCACAGCCCAGGACCTGCTCCCAGCGAGGTTCCCAATTGTGTGGCTTCAACAACAAGGGCTTTTGGGCAGTACTGTTCAGCTGGCAGGAATCTGCTAGTTTAGGAGGAATGGCCTTGGGTGCATTTAGCTTCCTCCCATGTTATGTAGCATATCAGACAGGAAGGGATCTCCTATATTTTCAGTTTGGGGTAAATACGGGTCAGTGGTGGGATTCCATATTTTTTACTACTGGTTCTGTGGGCGTAGCTTGGTGGACGTGGCATGGCATAGTTGGTGAGGGTGGCAGGGGAAGGATTCTGCAAAATCTCCATTACCTCCCCACTCCAGGGGAAGGTTACAGCAAAATCCCCATTTCCTCCTGATCAGCTGGGACTTGGGAGGCAGAGAATAGATGGGGGTGGGGCCAGCCAGAGGTGGTATTTACCCGTTCTCCGAATTACTCAAAATTTCTGCTACTGATTCTCCAGAACTGGTCAGAATCTGCTGAATACCACCTTTGGTACAGGTAGTCCTTGTGTTACGACCATCATTTATGTTGCTAAGTGAAACATTTGTTAAGTGACTTTACGCCCCATTGTACAACCTTTCTTGCCATAGTTTTTAAGTGAATCACTGCAGCTGTTAAGTTAGTAACACAGTTGTTAGGTGAATCTGGCTTCCCCAGATTCTAGGGGACTGGAGGCTAAAACATATAAAGAATGGTTGCAGGAACTGGGTATGTCTAGTTTAATGAAAAGAAGGACTAAGGGAGACATGATAGCAGTGTTCCAGTATCTCAGGGATTGCCACAAAGAAGAGGGAGTCAAGCTATTCTCCAAAGCACCTAAGGGCAGGACAAGAAGCAATGGGTGGAAACTAGTCAAGGAGAGAAGCAACTTAGAACTAAGGAGAAATTTCCTGACAGTTAGAACAATTAATCAGTGGAACAACTTGCCTCCAGAAGTTGTGAATGCTCCAACACTGGGAGTTTTTAAGATGTTGAATAACCATTTGTCTGAAGTTGTGTAGGGTTTCCTGCCTGAGCAGGGGGTTGGACTAGAAGACCTCTAAGGTCCCTTCCAACTCTGTTATTCTACCTGCCTGCCTGCCTACCTATCCATCTATCTCTCCCTCCCTCCACCCACCCACCCACCTATCTACCTACCTACCTATGTCTGTCATCTGTCTTATCTATCTTGTGGCTGTATGAGCTTTAGGCTGATACTGGTGTGATGGATATAGTACCATGTTGACTTTCAAAATCAAATCTGAAATACACAGCTTAGGCAAGATGCAGATGTTAAACTAATGCTTGTTGGATGGGGAATTCTGAGCGTTGAAGTCCAGATATCTTAAAATTTGCCAGGTTTGAGAAGCACTGTGTTAAACAGACCACCCTGATTTAGCCTACTGTGTGAAGCCAGTCAATATTTTAATGAAGATAAATGTGGGCTGCAGTGGAGACACATCAGCAGGTGCAAGCTGAATTCCATGGAGAAAAAGCAAGACACAAATTAAAAAATAAATAAATCAAGACTCCACTTTAGTCCTGGAACGATCCAGTTGTTTCCTCATATGGGGGCGTTTCCCCCTCCCCCTCTTCCTCTGGATCTTGTTTGCGCCTGGAAATGCTGATAGCGGTGTAAAAAAATGTTTTGCTGGGGTCCTGGAAGGATGTTGAGAAAGTGGATGAATTCATTAATTTAAAATTAAAATAAAATCTGTATCTTGATTTAGATCAAAGGACATTTAAGCCCAAGCATTTCTGGCAGTGCATTTTTTCATATCGGTGTATCTTTGCACGAAAGGCCCAAGGGAAAGCGAGGATGCATCCTTGCATAGAAGGAACGGACTCATCTTCTTGCCAAGAGCCGAGATGCTCACTGAGGCTGCAATAGGAACGGAGATGCTGCTTTTGAATGCATCACACATGTCATCAAAGAACTGCCAGATCCGCAGCAGAGTCTATTTGGTTGCGTGAAAGGATTTTAAAAATACCCTGCCTGGCTGCTGAGTGGCACTTCAGCACTTCTCCCCACCTTGCCTGGGCCTTCATTTTAAACTGATGCCCAAATGTTCACTTGTAAATCACCATATTCAAAGTGATCCTCTCCTAAATATTTACCATGTCAGGGGAGGGTTACAGGGGCTCGCAGGGATTCGGGAGAAGCGCTGGCTAGGTTTCTGTACAGTTTGGAGAACCTCCAAATCCCACTCCTGGCTGGCCCTGCCCACCCCTCCCCTCCCCGGAGTTCTGGCAATCCCAAACGGGCGGCATAGGGCCTCCTGGGAGGGGGGGGGCAAGGTGGGATGAGCGGGGCTCAGGGGTGAAATACTAGCAGTTCGGGCCGGTTCACACGAACCTGTAGTAAAAAATGCTAGTAAAAAAATACTTTAAAAAGTTTTTTTTTTAAGTTTCAATGATTACACATTGCACAGCCAAAAACAGAGGGTGCAGGGGCCGTTTTTTCTCCCAGCCAAAAATGGGAGGTGGGGGTGGGTCAAAAACAGGGAATGGGGGGGGTCCATTTTTGCTCCCAGCAGGCTTCCTTGAAGCCTGCTAGGCCCAAAATGGGGGAGAGGGGTCGGGACACTGAGAAAGAAAGAAGAAACGAAAGGAAGAGACAGACAGACAAAAACAGAGACAGAGAGAGAAAGAAAGAAGGGAGAAAGAAAGAAAGAAAGAAGAAGAAAGAAAGAGAGGGAGGGAGGGAGGGAAAAAGGAGAGGAAGGAAGGACCACAAACCTGGCACTAGACACACCTTCAGAGAATAATCCAGGGCTAGAAGGTCATCTAGTCCAACCCTGCTCCAGCAGTTCATTGTTAAAGTGAGTTTCTGTCTTTTGATCCCTCAATTACATGACTACATAGTCACATGACCCCACCAAGCCATGCCCACCAGGCCACGCCCACAGAACCGGTAGTAAAAAAAATTAGATTTCCCCACTGGTGGGGCCAGCAAGGGGTGGGATTTGCAGGTTCTCCAAGCTGGGCAGATTCTTAGCTAGCGTGTCTCCCGAACCCGTGCGAGTCCGCAGCAACCCACCCCTGGATCCATCCCGCTGCTTTGTGACCTGATTGCTGTCGTAGCATTTCCTCAATTTCTGTTGAGCTCTCTAGGTCAGAAGTAGAAGTTTCCTCTCCCTGGTTTACTATTAAGTAGCTTTGCTCTAAAGAGAGTTATGACGGTATATAGCCAGAGTAAATGACCGGGAGAGAGTAATCGTTACTCAGTAATCGGAGAGGTCTTCTGGAATTACCAGGCAGGGAAAGGGAGAGTGATTTCTGAAGAGTCCCTCGTGAGTCTTCTTCCTACTAATTGTGTTTCTCGCGCAGATGCAGCCAAGGGTATTTTATTTTTTTGCACCAGCTGGTTCCTCCAAAAGGGGGGCGGGGAACCTCACCAGATATGCTTACCTTCTGCCAAACCACCTGCAGAAAAAGGCGGAATAACACTTAAAAGCAGCCATATGGGCTCTTTAATGAAACCATCACTTCCAATAGATTTGCTTTGGGATGCGTGTAGGACATCCAGTAGTGAGGCAGATGGAATCCGATCAGGAGCCACAGATTGAATTGTCGGCTGTCGAGAGGAGCTGGGGGGGGGGGGGAGAGAAAGAGAGGAAGTTTCTGATTGAATAGAGGTGGCTAAGCGCTGGCCTCACGCTAGGTATTCTGAGACGAGAAATTCTTGATGTCTCGTTTGCATCTTAATATAGTTGAGCCTCCTGTTGGGGTGTGTGTGTGTGTGAGAGAGAGAGAGATGAATTTCCCTGCCCTCTCTAAAAATCTCTCTTTGTTCTGCGGGATGAAAGAAAGCCTTGGAGACTTTGATGATTTCTGCATCAAATATTATTGTTCAATATTTATAGTTACGGTATTTATTATATTTGTACCATAAATGCCAGACCATCGCATCCCCAAACAGCTCCTCTACGGTGAGCTGTCTCAAGGAAAGCGATTGCAAGGGGGACAAAGGAAGCGATGCAAAGACACATTGAAAGCCTCCTTCAAGCCCCTGGATATCAACATCCTGGGAAACCCTGGTGCAAGACTGATCCACATGGCACACGCTGATCCACCAAGGCTGCCAGGCATCTGAGGACAGAAGGACCACCCTAGCACAAGAGAAGCGAGGCACTCCGCAAAGACACAGCTGCAAATACTGCAACAGTGGTACCCACACATTTCTGCCCAACCTGTGGCAGAACCTTTCGTGCCCGTATAGGCCTTACCTGTCACTTGCGGACACTTTGTGGACAGCCCACAACCTGTTAGATATCAAGGTCCTCTTCAAACATGATGGAGGAACATCATCACCATAAGTGTACATTTATATACTGTAATAGACAGATTTCAAGTAGTAAATGTCTTCATCGGTTTAAAAACTGCCTCTTGTACAGGTGATCTTCAACTTTCAACAGTTTATTTAGTGACCATTCAAAGTTGCAACTTATGCGACTTGTGACCGTTTTTCACACTTATGACTGTTGCAGCATCCCCATGGTCACATGATCAAAATTCAGATGCTTGGCAACTGACTCATACTGGTGACCATTGCAGTGTCTCTGGATCATGTGATCCCCTTTTGCGAGCTTCTGATAAGCAAAGTCAATGGGGAAGCCAGGTTCACTTAACAACTGTGTTACTCACTTAACAACTATGGTTACTCACTTAACAACTGAGGGCAGGACAAGAAACAACGGGTGGAAACTAATCAAGGAGAACTAAGGAGAAATTTCCTGACAGAATAATTAATCAGTGGAACAACTTGCCTCCAGAGGTTGTGAATGCCCCAACGCTGGAAGTCTTTAAGAAGATGTTGGATATCCATTTGTCTGAAGGGGTGTAGGGTTTCCTGCCTGAGCAGAGGGTTGGAGGTCACTTCCAACTCTCTGTTCTGTTCTGTTCTATTCCACTGCACCACACCACACCCCAGGCAAAATATACATAGCTGTGTAAATTTTGTGTCCCATGAAATAAATAGACCAAATGAGATTTCCTGAGAATTTTGAAGTTACAGAGAATTAAGTGAGTATTAACTGGCTCTGCAACTTAAAGGCTTTTGCCAACAATGGCCTGATAGTGATTTGTTGGTATGTATGTATGTATGTATGTATGTATGTATGTATGTATGTATGTATGTATGTATGTATGTATGTAGCATTAAAATCAGAGGTAGTATTCAGCAGGTTCTGACCAGTTCTAGAGAACTAGTAGTGGAAATTTTGAGTATTTCGGAGAACCGGTAAATACCACTGCTGACTGGCCCCACCCTCATCTTTTCTCTGCCTCCCGAGTCCCAGCTGATTGGGGCAGAATGGGGATTTTACCGTAACTGTCCCCTGGAGTGGGAAGGGAATGGAGATTTTACAGTATCCTTCCCCTGCCACGCCCACCAAGCCACACCAACAGAACCGGTAGTAAAAATTTTTGAATCCCACCACTGATTAAAATGCATGCACTTCTGTGATAAGCGCACAGATAAATAATTATTTCTTAACTTTACAAATAGGTGCCAAAGACATAATCTTTGATGTGCAATTGCAGCACATGACCACAAGCACAAAGAGCAAGTCTCTACTGCTCCATCTCTCCCATGACTATGGTTTTCATCCTTGATTACGCATTACTGAACATTGGAGTTGTGCATTTGGAAGACGTGCTTCAGAATCCATGGGACTGTGAAAGCCACATCACTTAAAAAGAGCGGTGTCTTTTTTTCCAAGGTCCTCCTTCTTTGAGGAAAGAAAAAGAGCTAGCTACTTTAATGAGTCACCTCAAATGCAGCTCAAGAAAACCACAGCTTTTCTCATGTTTTCTCAAGTTCAGCCCCCAGTCAAAATCCCCTCCCCTCTTCTGTATAATTGAAGAGTATGGTTAAAAAATTTTCTGGAAAGATAAAAAAGGAAAAAAAGTTGAAGAAAAGTAGAAAAGAAAGAAAAGAAGAGGGAAAATAGGGGGGGGGGAGATTTAATTTCTTGATTTGAAATAGTTCAGTGTTGGACAGAGATGATGTTAAGAGTGTGAATTATTGTAAGATTATTGATCAGTGAAAGATGGGATTCCCACGTTATTTATTTATTTATTTATTTATTTATTTATTTAAAACTTTTATATGCAGCCCAATCCCAAAGGACTACGGGTGGCTTACAAACAAAATATAAAAAACATAAAAAACAACACAATTTAAAACAACAATCATCCATCAAATTCATTCTAGTTGGAGCCGGACCTCAATAGTGAGGTCAACAGCCCCAGGCCTGCCAGAACAGCCAAGTTTTTATGGCTTTCCTGAGGGCCATCAGAGTGGGTATGGTCCAAATTTCCGGGGGCAGCTGGTTCCAGAGAATTGGAGCAGCCACCGAGAAGGCTCTCCTCCGAGGGCCCGCCAGCCAACATTGTATGGCCGACGGCACCCGAAGGAGGCCCAATCTATGGGATCTTACTGGTCGCTGGGAGGTATGCGTCAGCAGGCGGTCTCGAAGGTATCCTGGCCCTAAGCCATGTAGGGCTTTAAAGGTGATAACCAACACCTTGAATTGAGTCCGGAGACCAATAGGCAGCCAGTGCAGCTCACGGAGGATAGGTGTAACGTGGGTGTACCTCGGCACACGCACTATAACGGCCACATTCTGAATTAACTGCAGTCTCCAAACGCTTTTCAAGGGTAGCCCCATGTAGAGCGCATTACAATAATCCAGCCTCGAGGTGACAAGGGCATGAGTGACCGTTAAAAGCGCATCCCGATCGAACTTCCTGGGAGGAGCCTACTGGTGGGGGCAGCAAAAAATCAGCTGCCTCCGAATTCCTGACTACGTACCTGTTTAGAGGATCTTCCATCTGACGTCTTATCAGGTTTTCTTATCCTTCAGGCAAGAAGGAAAGAAGAAACTGTTTTGCTGGCAAATGCTCTTCGATTTTTGCAGCTTTTGTGCTTGCAAGGAAAGGGGGGCTAGCCCAAGGCAGAACGGCTGTCCGTGCTGGGAACTTCAAACTGCCTTGTGCAGGACAAAGTAGGTCTCTCCCACTCTGCTCAAAGTTTTGTTTGATTTATTCTTATCACGAGCTGGATCCGTTTACTGTGGACAATAATTGCTTATCAACATTTTAGCTTCTTTTCTTTTTCTCCTCCGAAAAATTATTTACTCAGAGGCTTCTAAAATGGCGCCGAGCAGGCTGGTTTCTCCGGTAATAACGAACACTTCTTGCTAATCCTCACAAGAATTCAAAACAAAAGAGATTGCTTATCACTTGTTTTGGTTTCACAATAGAAGAATTTTACTCCTTCATTAACCTTGCTTATTTGGAAGTTAAATGGTGATGAATCTGCTGAATGGTCTTGTTACAATGTTTACTCACTGAAAGTTTTGCCAAGCCTTAAACTTCAAAATAAAAGCCTCTTTACTTAAAGCTGCATATTCAGGCAATAGAGTTTTATTAACTGCAGGCAGATAAATTTTGAAATGGCCTCAAAACCAAATATTAACTTGAAGTCGTCACCCTCTACTTCCAGGGGCACATCCTCAGTGCCTGGCACAAAGCTGCAGCCTCCGCTTCCTACGCCCCCTGCTGGGGATGTGTTAACGAAAGAATTTTTCCTGAGTAATCTAAGCGAGGCTCTTAATGCACAGACAATTAAAATGGAAGATAAATTTAGAGATAATAGAGAGGAGAGAAAAGAGGAAATAAAAGAAATGAAAGAAGAAATTAAAAGTGAAATAAAAGGACTTAAACAGGAGCTGTATGAGAAATTTGAGGCTAAGGTTGATAAAATTAGAGACGACATGCTGAGTCTTGTAACTGTATTAACAGAACATATTTCTGGAGTGGAAGATACTCTAGAGGTTCTTAATGATGCCAATGCTAACTTGACATTGAAAACAGAGGTGGTGGAACAAAAAGTGGAAAATGCTGAAAAAGAAATTATTATGATACAGTACCGACAAATGGAGTTCGCATTAAGAGTAAGGGGGCTGCGTGAGGAGAAACAGGAGAACCTGAAACAGACCCTATCGGAAGCTTTTGACCGCCTGATGGGAAGACCAGGGACCAATCAAGACTGGCGAATTGACAAAGCTTACCGCGTTAACTCCTGGCTGGCAAAGCAGAAGCAGCTTCCTCGAGACATCGTTATATATTTTACTACAAGAGAGTTTAGAAATATGGTACTGCAAGCATCTTATAACACTAAGCTTCAAATTGGCGGTCAAGACCTGGCTGTTTTGAAAGAGATACCACCTCAAATGTTAAGAGCCAGGAGAGACTACGCTTTTTTGGTCGAAGAACTCAGAAATCGTCAGATACAGTATAGATGGGATGCACCATTTGGCATCATATTTACATTTGATAAGCAAAGATACCGCCTCAACTCTGTATGGAAAGCCCGAGATTTTTATTATAATATATTGAAGGCCGGACACCCTGCACCATCTGGACCTAGAGAAAGACCACAAGAAGGACAGGATAGACAGCAAACTACACAACCATCAGACAAGATGGAGCATCTCTCTTCTCTAGAATTGCAAGGTGCTATGGAACCAAGACCTAGCCGCATGACTACTAGACATATGGAGAAACAAGCTAAAAAGCAACAGCATCAACAATCATCGGCCATCGATCAAGGATCTACAACAACAAATCTGGAAGCAATGGGAGGAGCTAGACCTAAGGTTAAACAGGCCGTGCAGGAAGCTCTAAAAATGCTTCAACCAACCAAAGATGACAACTAAGATTTTAACATGGAATGTTAACGGACTGAACTCTCCACAGAAGAGGAAGAAAATATTTCATTATCTCAAACAGTTTAAGAACGATGTAATTTGTTTGCAAGAAACTCATATCAAGTCAACTGATCAAAAATATTTGATCAACTCAAAACTTGGTCAACATTTTGTAGCTTCTGCTATGGAAAAGAAGAATGGTATAGTTGTATACTTAAGAAAAGACATGAAAGCTGAATTAATAGAAGCAGATCCCTTCGGAAGATATATTGCTTTAGACTTAATCTTAGAAGGGAAAAAGACATTACTTTTGGGAATTTATGCTCCCAATCAACAGCAAGATAGATTCTATAGAAATCTTCATGCTAAATTAGTACAATGGGACTATAGTTCCTGTATACTATTGGGTGACTGGAATGGAGTGATAGACACTAAGAAAGATAAGAAGATTTCCCGCCTAAATACCAAGATGCGAGCAAAGTTACCCAAATCTTTCTTTGACATTATGGATGATTTTGAATTGAGAGATATTTGGCGAGAAAGAAATGCAGAGGAATGTGACTTCACTTTCTTCTCGGACAGGCATCAATCCCTCTCAAGGATTGATTTTATTCTAACCACTAATGATTTGCTTTCTAGGGTCAAGAAAACAAAGATTGCAGCTAGGATCCTTTCGGACCATAACCCAGTTTGGATGGAGTTGGGAAGGGTAGTGCAGGCAAGAAGGTCTTGGAGATTGAATGAAAACTTATTTAGATATGAAAAGTATATTAATGATTGTAAAAAATTACTATCTGAATATTTTGTTTTGAATATGAATAAGGGTACATCTATGGAATTTGTATGGGACGCAAGCAAAGCGTATATGAGAGGAGTTTTGATGAATATAAATAAAACACATAGAAATAAGCAAGGGTTAAAACGAACAGAACTGGAAGAGGAAATTAAGAGAAAAGAGCTGGAGTTAACAATGAACCCAGACGATACAAAGGTTAAGGAGGCTATTAACATATTAAAATCTCAATTTGACATGTTGATCTCTGACCAGGTGGCTACTAATCTATTATATGCAAAACACAATACTTTTTGTAATGCAAACAAACCTGGCAGATGGTTAGCTTATCAGATTAGGAAAAAAAGGAAAACTCGAAATATATCTAAACTGATTTACAGAGGGAAGGAGGTGTTTCAACAGGAAGAGATTCAAAAGGCTTTCTGGGAATTTTTTACAGAACTGTATAAAGGGGATAAAATTAATGGTTTAGACATAGACAAATATTTAGACAAAGAGAAAATACCTTCAGTTAGAGAAGAACACAGGCAAAAATTGAATCAACCAATAACCTCGGGGGAAATCCTGCAGGTAATTAAGCAATTAAAGTCAGGGAAAGCACCAGGTACAGATGGCTTGACAGCGGTTTAATATAAAAACTTACAGTTAGAAATGGTAGAACCTCTTAGAGAATTATTTAATATGATTCAAACGGAAGGTAAAGTCCCTCCATCTTGGAAGACAGCGTTTATATCTTTGATACCCAAAGAAGATCAAGATACTACTCAACCCAAAAATTATAGACCTATTTCATTACTGAATGTAGATTATAAAATTTTTACTAAAATATTAGCAAATAGGTTAATGTTGGTCACTCAACAATTGATACATACGGACCAAACAGGTTTTATACAAGGGAGACAGATGAAAAGTAATGTTAGATTAATTATTAATGCATTAGAATATTTGGGAAAGAACAACCAGATCCCTGCTGCGTTTATATTTTTGGATGCTGAGAAGGCCTTTGATCGAGTTAACTGGCAATTTCTGTTGAAGATACTGCAAAAAATGCAGATAGGAGATAATTTTTTACAGTCAATTAAAGCAATATACCAACAGCAAACAGCACAAATCATAGTCAATGGAAGTCTAACAGACTCTTTTCAAATTGGAAAAGGTACAAGACAGGGCTGTCCTTTGTCCCCATTATTGTTTATTATAACTTTGGAAGTATTGTTGAATAAAATACGGGGCTTGGATGGTTTAAAAGGGATCAAGATTAGGCAGCAAGAATATAGAGTCCGCGCTTTTGCGGATGATTTGGTCATAATATTGGAACAACCGCAGGAATCCAGTATGGTTTTAATGAATATGATTAATCAATATGGTCAAGTGTCGGGCTTTAAAATAAACTTAGGAAAAACCAAAATATTAGCTATAAATATGAATATTAAACAAAAGGAAGAATTAGGAGTGATGCTAGGATGTGAGGTAGTTAAAAAAGTCAAATATCTTGGAGTTAACATTTTAACTTCAAATGGGAAATTATATAAGCATAATTATGAACCACTTTGGCATAGCATACAGACAGAGATGAAAAAATGGGAGAAATTGCACCTATCTTTGCTGGGTAGGATAGCGGCAGTGAAAATGAACATTCTACCAAAATTTTTATTTCTCTTCCAAATGTTACCTATACTAAAAAAAGATGCGAACCTTTTAGAATGGCAGAAGGGTATCAACAAATTTGTGTGGGCAGGAAAGAAGCCGAGGGTAAAGATGAAAATAATGCAAGATGTACGTGAGAGAGGAGGATTGAAACTACCTAATTTAAAACTATATTATGATGCAGTGGCATTATCTGTAATTAGTGATTGGATTCACTTAACCAATGATAGAATATTGAACATTGAGGGACACGATCTGCTATTTGGTTGGCATGCTTACCTGTTATTCAACAAAAAATTGGATAAGAACTTTAAAAGTCATATTTTAAGAAATGCTTTATTGCGGGTCTGGAAGAAATACCAATATAAATTAAATGACAAGATACCCATGTGGGCAATTCCTAGACACGCAATTGAAAATATGAATACAGCACAAAAACAGGACAGAATTACCTACAGACAGCTTCTTACCTCGGAAAGGGGGGTATTACAATTAAAATCTTTAGAGGTATTAAAAGAGGAGAAGGTAGTTCAAACATGGTTCCAGTATGGGCAATTACAGGCTAGGTGGAAAATAGATCAAAAAATTGGTTTTATTCAAGTTGAGGATAATCTGTTTAAACAAATAAGAGATCAAAGCTTAATGCATATAAAGAGGATATATAATGTATTAATACAGATGGATTCGGAAACAGAATTAGTTAAAGATTGTATGATAAAATGGGCTCAAAATATTGAGGAACCAATAATGTTGGATACATGGGAAAGAATTTGGGTAAGAAATGTGAAATTTACACAAGCTCAAAATCTGAGAGAAAATTTTTACAAGATGTTCTATAGATGGCATTTAGATCCTAAAAAGTTGGCTTCTATGTATCCGAATGTACAGCCTAAATGTTGGAGGTGTGGTTCTCTCGATGCTACATATTATCATATATGGTGGACCTGCCAAAAGGTTAAGGCATTTTGGATAAAAATATGGTGGGTCATGCAAAATGTTTTTAAAAGAAGGATAAAGTTTAGTCCTCAGTTATTTTTACTAGGTATATGTACTGACTTTACAGTGGTAGAGACCAATTTGATTCTGCACCTGATAACTGCAGCAAGACTGTTGGTGGCGCAATACTGGAAGAAGGAAGACTTGCCTACAATCCAAGAATGGACATTGAAAGTAACAAACTTAGCTGAAATGGCTAAAATATCGGCATATCTCAAAGATCATTCAAATGAGAGATATAAACGAGACTGGAAAAAATGGATTGACTATATACAAAATAAATACGGGACTAAGAAATTCCAGTTAGCCTATGCTTAAGATCAGAAATGATTTAAACTGTTAAAAGACAGTTCAGTAAGAAGAAGCTAAGGTCAATCTAGAATGTCATTAATTTCTTTATTTCTTTTTTCTCAATAGATTTTAGACTGTGTTAGTTAAAAATCCATACCGGGTACGGGTTCTGGGAAGTCGGGGGGGGGGGAAGGAGGAAGGGGGGTGGGGGGGTGGAGGGAGGGAGGGGTACACACAACAAAAAAAATTGTACTTCAATGTCTTAATGATTGACAAATGATGACATATTTGTGTTTTTTTTTTAAAGAAAAATAAAAAAGTTCTGTTTAAAAAAAAAAAAAAAAACGCATCCCGATCCAAATAGGGCCGCAATTGGTGCACTAGGCGAACTTGGGCAAAAGCCCCCCTGTTCACAGCCGACAGATGATGTTCCAATTTCAGCTGCGAATCCAGGAGGACTCCAAAATTGCGAGCCCTCTCTGAGGGGCGTACATTTTCTCCCCCCAGGGTTAAGGATGGACTGTCCAAACCGTTCTTTCGGGGGCAACATCCAAAGCCACTCAGTCTTATCGGGATTGAGCACAAGTTTGTTCGCCCCATCCAAACCCTAACAGCCTCCAGACGTCGGCACATCATGTCCACCGCTTCACTGAGCTGGCAAGGGGCAGAAAGATATAATTGAGTATCATCAGCATATTGATGATACTTTACCCGGTGCTGTCACATGATCTCACCCAGCGGCTTCATGTAGATGTTAAATAGGAGGGGGGACAGGACCGAACCCTGCGGCACACTACACTCGAGGGGCCTAGGGGTCGACCTCTGCCCCCCGACCAACACCGACTGCGACCTGTCAGAGAGGTAAGAGGAGAACCACCGTAATACGGTGCCTCTCACTCCCATCTCCCCCAGGGGTCACAGAAGGATACCATGGTCGATGGTATCGAAAGCCGCTGAGAGGTCAAGAAGCACCAGGATAGTGGAATGTCCTCTATCCCTAGCCCGTCAGAGATCATCGGTCAGGGCAACTAAAGCAGTTTCCGTGCTGTATCCGGGCCTGAAACCAGACTGACAGGAGTCTAGATAATCCGTTTCTTTCAAGGTCCGTCGGAGTTGAAGCGCCACCACCTTCTCAACAACATTCTCTAAAAAAGGAAGGTTGGAGACGGGATGATAGTTTTTCAAAACAGCTGGGTCCAGGGAAGGCTTCTTGAGGAGGGGTCTCACCACTGCTTCCTTTAATGGTTGCGGGAAAAACCCCTCCTGCAAAGATGCGTTGATAATCATCTGGAGCCAGCCTCGTGTCACCTCTCTGCTGGTGGAAACCAGCCAGGAGGGGCACGGATCTAATAAACAGGTGGAGGTACTCATCGCTCCCATGGCCTTGTCCACTTCCTCTGGGGTGATAAATTCAAACTCATCCCAAGAAATCTGATTAAGACTAGCCCACGGCATCTCGGCTGGCATTGCCCAAACGGAGTCCAGGCCTATCCGGATCTGAGTGATTTTATCTGACAGAAACTGAACAAACTCCTCAGCTCTTCCCTGCAAGGGTTCCCCCACCACCTCATCTTTCAGGAGGGAGCGGGTCACCCTAAACAGGGCGGCTGGGCGAGATTCCGCGGACGCAATAAGAGCGGAAAAATGCGCACATTTTGCCGCCCGTATCGCCACTAGATAAGTCCTAATAAAGGCTCTTAGAAGTGATCGATCAGGCTCAGAGTTACTAGCCCTCCAACGTCGCTCTAGGCGTCTCTTTTGGCGCTTCATTTCCCGGAGTTCCTCGGTAAACCAAGGTGCCCTCCTGGAGCCGCTGGCACGGAGAGGCCTCAAATGCACAATCCGATCCAATGCTCCAGCCGCCGTAATGTTCTAGGCAGCGACCAAAGACTCAGCCAGATTGCGGACAAGGGAATTGGGTATCTCTCCAAGCTCCCTCTGAAACCCCTCATGGTCCATCAGGCGCCTGGGCGGAACCACTTAATCGGCTATATTCCTCAACTATTGTTCTGACCGAGACTTCCCAAGAGTATGAAGCAAACTTGCCCTGATAAAAACCCCTTTTATTAATTTACTGTGAATTCGGCTCATTCACATCCAGCACAGTCTTTCAAGGGAGGATTTACAGTCACAGACCTTATCTGGCTTGGAGAGATGACAGGCCAATATCTGTAAAACTTGGCAAGGAGTCTCGGAGAGTCACAAACCAATTAAGCAAACTAATTGTCTCCTGCAAACTCCACTTCCCTTTAGCTCCTCTTTTATTTCCTCTAGGAGGGGCCATTCATCATCCACTTGTGGCCTTACTCCCAAGTTGACCCCTGTTCTTTAGCTGTTCCCTTCATCTGGCAACTCTGCACATATGCACACTGGGAACAGTCCCCAGTTGTTTGTCTGCCTCACTGATGTCTGACTCTGAAGGCAGCTGATAACTGGTGTACAGCCCTGGCCCCCTCTCTGCCTCCGACACAGAGCCCTCATCAGAGCCTTCCCCAGACTCCAGGACTGGCCCATGTTTCTCCCCAACCTCCCCACTGTCCGAATCTGCTGCCAACTCTGCTGGCCGCTGGTGGGTCACAACATCAATTGCTCCTTCTTCCTAATTTCTTCTGCTCTCCTTCATTTTCCCCTCTTATCTGATAGCCGGGCTATTTCTGGAAACAGGTCTGGCACCCTTTGGAAAGTGTTGGGGGGAAGTGAATGAGAGTTTTGCTCAGTGCAACTGCTCCTTTGGGTCTGTGACCTATCAGTTAGGCTATTTCTGAAGATCAGTCTAGCACTCTTAAAATGCTAGGAAGCTCACCTAAAACAATTATTTCACCTGATTGTTTTATCTAGTAGAAAAACGGACGGGAACCTCTGGAAAACTAGGACAAGGCAGCTGATAACTGGCATACGGCTCTGGGCCCCTCTCTGCCTCCGACACAGAGCCCTCATCAGAGCCTTCCCCAGACTCCAGGACTGGCCCATGTTCCTCCCCAACCTCCTCACTGTCCGAATCCGCTGCCAGCTCTGCTGGCGGGCCACAACAACCATCTTGGAACTAAAGAACATGTAAGAATCCCAATCCCAATACAGTAATGACAGTTACTAAAATATTATTCCCCCCTTTGAAATGGAATTGGTTCCTACCGTATCTCATACCTAATGAACCAGTAAAAAGAAGAAAAAAACTGCAGAAAAGTTATTCATCTGATAACTGGGTGTATGAATGCACAAATAACTCTTTCTACTGGTTCTTTTTCCTGACATAACTAGGTTGCTATATTGATGTGGATTCATCCGTCACACGCAATGAAAGAATTTGCCAGGCAGGAGAATCCTACCTCAGTTGGCAAAGTCCGAGTTTCTTCTTACTTTGCTTCTCTGACAAAATAATAAATAGTGCGATAGTTATTCCCTTAGGATTACATTTCTGCCCCTTCAGCAATCTGCAAGTTATTTACTTACTTTGGCTGTATGGAATCATTTGCATGGCCATTAGCATTTAATTTAGGAGAGGCTGTCAGTTATGGCCCCAGGGAACAAGAACCTGAGAAGGGTGTAAAAACTGCACTCAGAGCAGCCTTTATAAGCCGGGAAAAGTTTTGGATTGGATGTTGAAATGCTTCCCTGAGGTGAACACTTACATTTGGGCTGCTAGCACACATCAAAGAAAAAACGTTTTAGCCTCTTTTGGTCCATGTCATGCTTTGTTTGATTGCTTCTTCCTCTTAACCTAGGAAGTAGCACTAGCAATAGCACTTAGACTTATCTACCACTTCATTCTGCTTTTATAGCCCTTTCTAAGCGGTTTACAGAGTCAGCCTATTGCCCCCAACAAATGTGGGTCCTCATTTTACCCACCTCATAAGGATGGAAGGCTGAGTCAGTCTTGACCCAGTCAGGATCGAGCTCCTGGCAGTGAGCAGAGTTAGTCTGAAATATTGCATTCTAACTGCAGGAAGGGAGGGAGGGAAGGAAGGAAGGAAGGAAGGAAAAAAGGAAGGAAGGAAAAAAGGAAGGAAGGAAAAAAGGAAGGAAGGAAAAAAGGAAGGAAGGAAAAAAGGAAGGAAGGAAAATAGAAATAGCACTTAGACTTATATACTGCTTCACAGTGCTTACTAGCCCTCTCTAAGCAGTTTACAGAGTCAGCATATTGCCCCCAACAATGTGGGTTCTCATTTTACCCACCTCATAAGGATGGAGGGCTGAGTCAACCTTGAGCCAGTCAGAATCGAACTCCTGGCAGTGAGCAGCCTGAAATACTGCATTCTAAGCGCTGGGAGGTAAGGGAAGAGAAGGAAAGGAAGGAAGGAAGGAACAGCACTTAGACATAGATACCACTTCAGAGTACCGCAGGGAGGGAGGGAGGAAAGGAAGGAAGGAAAAAAGGAAGGAAAATAGAAATAGCACTTAGACTTATATACTGCTTCACAGTGCTTTTATAGACCTAAGAGTCAGCATATTGCCCCCCAACAATCTGGGCCCTCATTTTACCCACCTTGTAAGGATGGAAGACTGAGTCAACCTTGAACCTGGTGAAATTTGAACTGCCAAACTGCAGCTAGAAGTCAGCTGAAGTAGCCTGCAATACTGTACTCTAACCACTGTGCCACCTTGGCTCAAATCATTGTGAATTTTTCTTTAAAATTCTGAAATAGGACAGTTCTGTGCTATATCATTGCCTCAGCCTTGCAAAAGATGTAGTTTTATTGTACAGGTATTCCTTTCCTTTTTGGACTTGGCTTGTAGCACACCTGGCCAGCGCATCACAAGGATCTTTAGTTGAATGGAGTATTAGACAGGTAGTCCTCGATGTATGACCACTATTGAGCCCAAAATTTTTGTTGATAAACGAGGCCATTATTAAGTGAGCCCCATTTTATCCCCTTTAATGCCATGGTTGTTAAATGAATCCCTGCATGTGTTAAGTTAGTAAAACCGTTGATACGTGGATCTGTTTTCCCCATTGACTTTGCTTGTCAGAAGGTCGCAAAATAATATTTGCTTATCAATTTTAATAAACCTTCCTTATGTAATTAATCCTTCTCTTATGTTACCGTATTTCTAACTTCTGTTTCTGCTACTTAGCCAATGATAAAATGATTCCCATGTTAAAAAGTATTCAGTTTCTTCCTTTTCCTTAATTTTAAGTGTTGATCTATCCATTTCTGCACATTCTAATATTTTCTTTTATTACATTTTCCTCTATAGGAATCTCTTCACTTGTCTATTGTTGTGCAAACAAAATTCTAGCTTCTGTTAACACATGTAAAATTAAATACGTATTCCCTTTATTGTATTTTTCCGACAAAATGCCCAACGAAAATGTTTCTGGTTTTAGATCTAAATGCTGCTTTACCATTTTTTTCAACCATGTATGTATTTTTGTCCAATATTTTTTGCCCTGTAATTTTAGAACCCCGTCTATATGTACATGGCTAGAACTTCCTCTCTCTTAAAGCTGTTTTTTAGGTCACTTCATAAACACATCAAGATAGGAGAAGAAGGAATGTTTCTTTCAGAACTCAGATTAATAAGATTTTTAGGAAATCATTTGCAGTGATAACACTGGAATGATGACAAGTAATTTTGCTTTCAAATGTGGAAATTAGTTATAGGCAGTTCACAGCACTTAATTCTGGCTTTCTGCCTCCTGTGCTTTTGGTTTAATGGGGAGACTGTTGGTCACTTCTGGGAAGCTGTCCTTGGGCTCTGTTAGCATAATGGCTCCTAGCCATGTCCTCAAAGGGAGCATCCTTCGATAATAATTGTTCAAGCTAATAGCATCATCAGACCTCCTGGCAGAACCAACCCATTGTGTGTGTGGGGAAATACTAGTGATTTTCCATGCTGGTAAAAGGCATAAAGGTAAAGTTGTGTGAAGGAAAATAGATGGCATTGAATTAGGTTTAGCTGGAAAAAATAAAGCTCCCCACATAACAGAAGAAGTTGGACACACAGACGATGGGCCTGGGGCACACATAGTATGTAGTATAGCTTTTATTGTCATTGCACATCATATATACAACGAAATTGGTTTTAGCCTCACTGGTGCAATCCATGACAAAAAATACAAACAACATAAATAGTATAAAGAATAATCCATATGCAAGTAATTAGAGAAAAAGAAAGAAAAACTAGTCATATGTTTCCGCCTGTTCGTGGAGTGATTGTGGTTGTGTTTAAGAGTCTGACAACCCAAGGATAGAAACTATTTTTAAACGAATTTGTTTGGCTGGCTATGCTTCGATGTCTTCTGCCTGATGGTGGAAGTGCGAAGAGACACTGATCAGAGTGTTCTCTGCTGCTCTAAAGTAATAGGGACTAAACTAGCTAGAGTAGGTTGTAAGAGTAAGGATTTGGAGTAAACATTAAGATGAACTTATTGATATAAAGCAAGCTATTTAATAGCGGAACAAACAATTGAGGAAGATAAAAAAAATTCTTGGAGATTTCTAAGTTGGCTCTCCACCAGTGGTGGGATTCAAATTTTTTTATTACCGGTTCTGTGTGTGGCATGGCTTGATGGGCATGGCAGGGGAAGGATACTGTAAAATCTCCATTCCCTCCCCATTCCAGGGGAAGATTATTGCAAAATCCCTATTCCCTCCCGATCAGCTGGGACTTGGGAGGCAGAGGATAGATGGGAGCAGGGCCAGTCAAAAGATGGTATTTACCAGTTTCTCCGAACTACTCAAAATTTCCACTACCGGTTCTCCAGAACTGGTCAGAATCTGCTGAATACCACCTCTGCTATCCATCTATCAGAGGTGCTAGGTTAGAGCCATGCATTTCTTATACTGTGTTAGCAGGAGATGGAACAAGAAGATCTTTGAGACATTTCTAACGATGATTCCATAATAATACTGCCAAAAAGTTGCTGACTCCATATCAAATCTTTATCATGATCATAGACCAGCAGAGGTGGCTCCAAGTTATAATTTGACGAGAGCAAATCTGACAAAACTCTACAAGTAGACTTAGGAATTGGGAATTGGTTCTTTGAATTTGGTTTCTTGGGGGAAAAACCGGCGTGGGCATCTGGTATGTTCCTTGTATGTTGAGAATTCAACTCCCTGAGTTCTCAACCATCATAAGTGTCATGGCTGGGAATGTTGGGATTGGTGGTCCTCACACTTTTACAGGATTAAGAAAAGAAAACCCTTAATACATCTATTCTTAGCTGGAGGACAGAAGTATTTGCTTTGCTCCTTGTCTCTCCTAAAAGGCAGCCTAGTTCCTTTTTAGTCTCCTTGGGGCTTGTTGGAGTGCCAAAAGAATTTGAGGCACTCCTTCCTCCTTTCAGTTAAAAATGCACAAAAAGTCAACACTGGTTTAGCAACCATTGCTGCTGCTACCACCGTTCTTATTTGAAGTTGGACAAGTTTCAATTGAGCCACAAATCAAAAGAACACATTGAGGGCACAGAATATTTCCCCCCTAAAAAAATTAGGTCTTGCAGAAATGGTGCCCTTGTGCTTTGATACCAAATGCAATCAAACCAGTGGTGGGATTCAAATAATTTAACAACTGGTTCTCTACTCTAATGATTTCTTCCAACAACCAGTTCACCAAACTGCTCAGAAAGTTAACAAGCGGTTCTCCCGAAGTGGTGCGAACTGGCTGAATCCCACCACTGCCTCAAACTGTATGGAGAGAAAAACATTAGTTCATTATGTAAATTTCCTCTTGGAATCAGGGTTAGTTACATTTGGACTCAAGGATCCATATTGTAAACCAGGATTATTATTATGGTTCATCACACAATCAGCCAGATGTTTAGAATGGATTTGGCATTTTTATTCACCTATTGAGATCTTCCCAAGGATCTGGGATAGGCAGATGATGTTATTATAATCACTAGAAAATATTATAGTCCATCAGCTATTTGTTTAGCACCAAGTGCCAAAAGACTAAAGTTTCGGAAGTCATGAGAGTGTTGGAAGTTCAGCCTGTGAAACATCCAACTTTTATCTTTAAGAAAAAATATTGCCAGCTGATTTTATGTTTGTCAAACATCTATCAGAAGCAACAGAGTTTGCAAAGGACAGGAGGAAGAGGGCAGGAGTGATAAAGAAGAAACAGCCATGCTAACTTAGAATATGCATTCATTTGTAACAGGAAGAGTCCTGGTTTTATAGTTATTTTTACCTGGACTATTATGGTTTATCATTGTACTATTTAAGAATGAGTATCCTGACAGAAGAGAATATTTGTAGCTCAGTGTTGAACTGTGGCGTCCTTGGTACTGTCTTACCTTGCTTGTTTTCTTGCAGATATTTCATTTACCCAGCTAGGTGGCATCATCAGTAATGAAAGCCATGTTGAAATGGGGCTAGGTGGAGCTTGTTCAGTGTATTATGAGGATCCAGATTGTTGGGGGCAATATTCTGACTCTGTAGCCCCTCAAGGCTGTGTGTTCTCTCCACTTCTCTTTATACGTCAATGACTGCATTTCAAAAGATCCCTCTGTTAAAATAGTGAAGTTTGCAGATGATACAACAGCGATTGGTCTCATTCGAGACAACGATGAATCTGCATACAGACTGGAGGTTGAACAACTAGTCTTATGGTGCAACCAGAACAATTTTGAACTAAATATACTCAAAACGGTAGAAATGATGGTAGATTTTAGGAGGAACCCACCTATACTACCATTTCTTACAATACTAGACAACACAGTATCAACAGTAGAGACTTTCAAGTTTCTAGGTTTTATCATATCTCAAGACTTAAAATGGACACCTAACATCAAAAAATGTCGGCAAAAAAGCACAACAAAGAAATATTCTTTCAGCGCCAATTCAGAAAGTTAAAACTGCTGAAAGAGCTGCTGATTCAGTTCTACAGAGGAATTATTGAGTCTGTCATCTGCACCTCTATAACTGTCTGGTTTGGCGCTGCAACCCAACAAGACAGCCACAGACTTCAATTATACAAATTCCTTGTGTGTCCAATCACACTTGGCCAATAAAGAATTCTACTCTGTAAACCGTTTAGATAGGGCTGTAAAGCACCATGAAGCGGTATATAAATCTAAGTGCTATTGCTATTATAGGAAACCAAACTAATGCGTTGGAACATTGGCTAAACCAGGCCATTATGTTAAAAATAATAACATTTCTTTTTTTTTGGTGCAGGAAGTTGGGTGAATTATGTTTATTATGTTTACTAATTATATTTATCATCCTGGGTTTAGCCCATTGTACATATTCACATGCTGAAGCTTTACAATCCTCCCTCTTTGAAGAAAAAAATTAAAATTCAAACCAGCCTTCCTGATGAGGTTTCACTTTTAGAAAGCCATCCTGAAGGAACAGAATGACCTGATGTCAAAATTTCTGTGGTTTATTTATTATTTTATCCTCTCTGTATCCACCTAGCTCCCAATGACTCTTGTTGCTAAATTATCCATGGCTCGTGGCCTCTTGGCTGAAGTCAGCATCCTTTTAAAATGCGTCTTCTATTTTTTTTTTTGCGCGCATGCTGCCCCATAGATCAGGCTTGGACAGGCTATCAGTGGCTCTTGCCAAACTCCTTAGAAAGATGTCAAAAGAAATCCGGGATGGTCCTGCCAACCCTGTAGCCAGTTCACTGCAAGCATGTGGTCCTGTATCTAGGACAAAGAATTGGCAGTTTCAGGGATTGCTGGATGCTCTCCAGCCCCATGGCACTTGTTCTCCATCCAGCCACAGGCTGTTTGCCGCTTCTGACTGGAGCTACATTGATTTCACGCAAGCTTTGCCTGCTGAACTTCCCTGCTCAGATTCTCCCAGTCCTGTGGCCATGTTTACAAATGCCTCACTTTCGGAATTACCTAAAACGCCCCAATTCTCCACAACTTACCCTCCTTTTAAAATGATGTCCATCTCTGCATTTTTTGTCTTGTGGCAGGGTTTCATTGAGGGCCGCATCAATAGCAATAGCAGTTAGACTTATATACCGCTTGATAGGGCTTTCAGCCCTCTCTAAGCAGTTTACAGAGTCAGCCTCTTGCCCCCAACAATCAGGGTCCTCATTTTACCCACCTCGGAAGGATGGAAGGCTGAGTCAACCCTGAGCTGGTGACATTTGAACAGCCGAACTGCAGATTTGCAGTCAGCTGAAGTAGCTTGCAGTGCTGCATTTGACCACTGCGCCACCTCTGCTCTATCAGGGTTGTGTTTGACCTGGGGGAGGCAGGGGGCATGACCAGTTTGAATCACTCATGTCGGGGGCACCTATAGTGGCCCGAGTGCTCTGCCAGCGAAAACGGACTCCTGAGTTCCGTTTTTGCTGGCAGAGGCACCGCAGGGCGATCCTTCGCTGTTTCTAGGGCAGCCCCGCAGGCCAGATCTAAGCTTCCTGAGGGCCGAATGCAGGCTGCGGGCCTTGAGTTTGATACCCCAGGTCTATGGGGATAATTTTTTTTTGTTACATAGGCTTTGTAGTGTATTTCATACATTCTAATCATGTCCACCCAGTTAACATATTAAATCAACACAGAAATCTGGATTAGTTTATGTTCATGGTAGGGATCATCATCTCGTTCAGGAAATTTGAGATTGTTTATCAACCCACAATATTTATTACACAAAAATAATTTAATAAAGACTACTTTAAGAGGGACACGGTGGCTCAGTGGCTAAGATGCTGAGCTTGTCAGTCAGAAGGTTGGCAGTTCAGTGGTTCGAATCCCTAGCGCCGCATAACAGAGTGAGCTCCTGTTACTTGTCCCAGCTTCTGCCAACCTAGCAGTTCGAAAGCATGTAAAAATGCAAGTAGAAAAATAGGAACCACCTTTGATGGGAAGGGAACAGCGTTCCGTGCACCTTTGGCTTTGAAACGGAGATTAGCACCACCCCCTAGAATCGGGAACAACTAGCACATACGTGCAACAGGAACCTTTACCTCTACCTTTACTTTAACTCATAGTACTAAGAATAACAATAACAGCAGCAGCATCAACATTGATCCCTTGAATAGTCTCATTGCCCGCTTTGTTGGGTTGATATTGACCACTTTGGGGGATCCTGGTTTATGTCTTGAGGTTTGAAGTGATCCCGTGTTGTTTGATTAGTGTATGGTGCACTGTATAGGTCCATTCATACAGGGTAAGTTTCCTAACACGGGGAAAAATTGATTCCCTATGAGACCTATATTGTTTCAGGGCAGAGATCTCTGCTTTGGATTTAGGGATTTAGAAAGCATAAGAAAAAGGAAATAGCGACAAGGTTGCCTCTGGCTAAGATTAACCAGTATGAAGAAAAATATAGAAGCTGGAGCTTCCGTCCATGCAGAGATTCTAAATCCGTGTTTCTCAATTTCAACAAATTTAAGAGGGCGGACATCACCTCTCATGGTACGTATGGCAAAATTTATATAGGCCGTTTAAACAGTGTTTTTCTCAACCTTGGCAATTTTAAGCTGCATGGATTTTAACTCCCAGAATTCCCCAGCCAGAAATGCTGGCTGGAGAATTCTGGGAGTTGAAATCCACATATTTTAAAAGCTGCTAAGTTTGAAAAAATACTGTTTAAATGACCTACATAAATTTTGCCATCTACTGTACCCTGATACCCAGAGAGGTGTTGGGAAACCTATCCATGCCCTAAAAAATGATAATCATTTGGCAGATTTGTATCCTGTGCCATTACCAAACAAAAATCATCTTATTTTAATGAAAAAGGAAGGAAAGAAGACAAAGGCACAGGACTTAAAGACCCAGAAAGTTTTTTTTTTAAGTAAGAGTATTCAGAAATCAAAATGAGATTGCCCTACATTTAATTTTATTTTTTGCTTAGTTCTGTTTTTTCGCTTTGCCTTTTCCCTTCCCACCTTTGTGTCACTTTGCTAAGTCGTTAGCATCATGCCTCTTCTCCTATCCTGTGTCATTAATCCTGTACAAGAACATCATAACTTTTCATAACTTATTGATTTCCAGGGCCTGCACATAACTTGTAACCACATTTGAATTGACCCAGCAAAGAGACTGCTGCCTTCATTTGGATTTTTGTGGCATAAGAAATTGCCTCAGATTCACAGCTCAGCAAAACAAGCTTCTCAACTGATTGGAAAACCTGAGGTGTGAAGCCGCTGTTCAAACCCTACATTCCTAACATGGTTTGAACAAGCCGGTGGTCCACTCAGCAAATGTTGGCAACTTGGCAACTTTAGAGAACTGGTGTGAGATTACATAGAAGGGTGGAGGGTTTAGTTCAACAATTTGTTCATCCTTAACCTTCTCTTGAAGTTTTGGGCTAGAAGGTGGCCCTCCTCCTGGTTAAAGTGGAGGGAACGCTTCCATGCTGGATCACACTAATTTCTTTGTTCTCTCTGACCCACTGAGTTGCTGATTGGCAAAGCGCACAAGATGATGTGTCTAAGCCGAACGCAAATATTGGATTTTTCCACTGTGGTTTATAGGCTCCCTACAGTGCCTTTACCTCTCCTTTTACAGCTTCCAGAAAGTCCTCTTTCATCCCGTTGAACTTCAAGAAGGCTGTGGGCAGATGCTAGGTAGCAGGCCACCAAGATGTGGGGAAGCCAGAAGCTTTCTTTCAGGGCCCCCATGACTGAGTTGGGGAGCATATTTGAGGACAAGCAGAAGCGGAAAAATCCATTTGATCCGTACTTTTTAAGTCAATTCACCCAATTATCCTTCGGCTTCCAGCCGTTTCAGACAGCCGAGACCAAATGTGAGGAATGACGGGACCCCTGCTCCAGTAACATCTGGAGGGCAACAGATTTTTCATCTTTATCTCACAATATGAAGTAATTACTTTGCGTGAAAAAATATATTCCCCAAGTAATTGAGAACATGGTGTCTTTTTTAGTGAAGGGGATATTTCTTAAAGCCTGCAAACACATTGTAGGATATCTGTTAGGTGCCACAGGTGAATTTATTTAACACAGCACAATCACAGTCTCCTTGGACATCTCATAGGAGGCATACTAGCCACCAGGTGTAAGTTTTGTGCAAAACAAAATATATTGTCTATGCTTGAACATCTCACAAAATCTAGGCCTAATAGGAAAAAGATTGCGGGGAGGAAGAAGTGGAGGGCAGGGGAGCTCAAATGGCATTTCAAAACCCTTCCCTTAATTTATGATTGGATAAATGGATGTAAATTCTCCAGAGGCAGCAGAAATTCTCCAGTAATTCTTCATGGCTTAAAGTCGCCAAGGCTGAAAACCAATGTTCTAATATCTTTCCTTTGCATTAGAGACTGTATTATATAGTGATGACATTGTTGGATAAGGAACCTGAAGACCCATTTCAAGAGCTTTGATCATCTTTCTGTCTCAGTGCCATTTATCTCACAGGGTTGATGTTTGTGGGGAAAAATAGGAAGAGTGGATGGGCCCCCTGAGCTCCTGAATCAGCAAGCCAACCAGTCAAAATAAATAACTAAATGCTAGTGTAGAAAGCCAGGAAAGTTGCGGATTGCCAGAGAAATGCTTATACAGTACAATGAAAGGCAGGACATTCACATCATACACATCCGTTGGCCTCTTCACGGAACCAGGCAAGTCTTATTACATCCCTGCAAGAGAATAAGCAGAATATCTCCTCCTCCACCACCACCACAATACAAAAAAATATTACTATTGTTTCTTCTTCTTCTTCTTCTTCTTCTTCTTCTTCTTCTTCTTCTTCTTCTTCTTCTTCTTCTTCTTCTTCTTCTTCTTCTCTCCTCCTCCTCCTCCTCCTCCTCCTCCTCCTCCTCCTCCTCTTCCTCCTCTTCCTCTTCCTCTTCCAAGGTGGCGCAGTGGTTAAATGCAGCACTGCAGGCTACTGCTAGATCAGCAGGTCAGCGGTTCAAATCTCACCAGCTCAGGGTTGACTCAGCCTTCCATCCTTCCGAGGTGGGTAAAATGAGGACCCAGATTGTTGGGGGCAATATGCTGACTCTCTGTAAACCGCTTAGAGAGGCCTGAAAGGCCTATGAAGCGGTATATAAGTCTACTGCTATTGCTATTGCTATTGCTATTCCTCCTCCTCTTCTTCCTCCTCCTTCTCCACCTCCTCTTCTTCCTCCTCCTTCTCCACCTCCTTTCTCTTCTCCTCCTCCTCTTCCTCCTTTCTCCTCCTCTTCTCCTCCTTTCTCTTTTTCTCCTCCTCCTCTTCCTCCTTTCTCCTCCTTCTCATCTTCTCCTTTCTTTTCTTTTCCTTCTTCCTCCTCCTCCTCCTCCTCCTCCTCCTCCTCCTCCTCCTCCTCCTCCTCCTCCCCATCTCTAAGAAAATATGCAGGAGAATGACTTTGAATGAGCATTTGAATTCCTACATATTTAGAAAGACTCAGCTTTTTTTTTAAAGCATAGATTGGGACCGCAACTTCCCACATCAGCAGAGGCCTTCCTCTGCATTGAGACATAGTGGATGCCTATTTGAGAATAGTCCTTTTCAGTCATAACCTCAAAGGTGCAGAATATCCTCCCTTGAGGGGCCTGCCTGGCGCCTCCCTTGTTATTCTTTTCTGCATTTAGTGAGGATCTTTCCACTTTCTCAGTCCTTTCATTCCTCGTATTTTTTTCAGTCCCTTCCCCATGTTTTGGGAGCATGTATCTCCAAATAGTTTTAGCTATTAAGACGCCATTTTAAGCATCTGCTGCTTATCCAACAATTGCTGTCCCCGTCTCATCTCCTCCCCTGCCCCCCCCCCCATTCATTTTATAGTGTTCTTCCTTTGATTTGACATGGATTTTTATCTTCTTGCTTTATGGCTGGGTTCCAGGGTGACTAATAAATCTCTGGAAGTAAGAAATAATTTATGGGCATATCCCAAAGCTGCCTGAAGCGGGAGCTACTGTTGGCTATGCACATAAACACTTTTGCTTCTGTTTGCAAGCCAGAAAGCGGGAGGGGTTGATTGAAAAACCCTCTTGTCTACATCCTGGGGGAAATCATACCCCATACAAAGGTGTTTTGTGGATTTGCCTCCTCTCGTTACTAAGGATGTTTGTACATTGGTGGTGAGGGTGAGGTCAGCTTTAACAGAACACAGTGGAAATTTCTGTCCTCTCCCTCTGGTCTTGGTTTTGGCACACAGGGGTTTCTGTGTCAAGTCCCCGAATCCATTCCTTGCTCTGTGTTGTGCTTAGAGCAGTGATGGCGAACTTTTTTCTTACGGCATGCCAAAATTGTACTGCGCACGCGTGTCCACTCAATCCTCCCCACCCATCCGTGCATGCGCGCATGACCCCTCCCCAGGCTCTGGAGGCTTTCTTGAAGCCCAGGAAGGGCAAAAACGGCCTCCCCCGGCCCTTTAGAAGCCCTCCGGAAGCCGGAAACGGATTGTTTCCAAACTTCCGGTTGACCCGTTGGGGCTGTTTTTCGCCCTCTCCAGCCTATGGACGCTTTCCTAAAGGCTGGGGAGGCTCCGGAAGGGCAAAAAAATCATCTGGCCAGCGTTCCGGAGCTGACAGCTGGCATGCCACCAAATATGGCTCCACGTGCCACCTGTGCAGTGGTGGGTTTCAAAATTTTTTAGAACCTCTTCTGTAGGTGTGGCCTGCTTTGTGGGAGTGGCTTACCAACCATGTGACTGGGTGGGAGTGGCTTGCTGGCCATGTGACCAGGTGGGAGTGGCTTGCCGGCCATGTGACTGGGTGGGAGTGGCCAACTTGTAAAATGTAGTGAAACTCACTTAACAACGCTCTTGCTTAGCAACCAAAATGTTGGCTCAAAAACTCTGGCATTTGAAGCACGTAAGTCTTAAAGCTGTCAAGTTACAAGACCCTTGCACCCCTAACCCTTTAGAAAAAAAACCCCAGGGGTGTTCAAACTTGACAGCTTCAAGATTTGTGAACTTCAACTCCCAAAATTCCTCCTCTCGCTCTTCATCTTGATGATGTGCGGATGGGCGGTGGGAGGGAGCTGGAACCAGTTCTAAACAGCACTGTAGATTTGTGGAACCTCTTCTATAGAAGAGGTTAGAACTGGCAGCAACCCACCCCTGCACCTGTGGCACGTGTGCCATAGGTTCACCATCATGGGCTTAGAGGCTTATTAAAGGACATTTGAAATCAACCCGCTTCAGACCAAGGAATTTCTCAATGGAAATTTTCGGAAGAACTTCCATGAAGTTCTTCATGGCTCCTGAACGTAGTTTGGTGTAAACCAGGAATGTCCAACTTGAAGACTTATGGATTTATGGACTTCTAAATCTGGCTAGAGAATTCTGGGAGTTGAAGTCGGCAAGTCTTGAGACGGTTAAAAATTACTTACAGCCTGGGCTTTGCTGAAAATAGATAAGATTACTTTACTTTATTGCCATTGCACCTTGTACAACGAAATTAAATGTGATCTTCAGTGTACAGTGACAGCTCAGGTTGTGGTTGTTAAGGAATCATGTGCAGTCATTAAGCACAACATCAGGTGGTGCCTGGTTTCCACATTGACTTGACTTATTGGAAGCTGGTAGTGAAGACCAGAAGGGGTGATGATGTGACTGTGGGAAGCTGTGACCATTGTAACAGTGTGCCAGTTGCCAAGTGCCTGAATCATAATCCTGTGACTATGAGGACACTGCAAAAGCCACAACTTCAAGGACCGGCCATAAGTCTTCTTGTTGAGCACTGTTGTAACTTCAAATGGTTGCTGAACAATAAATTAACTTTAAACAATGCTATATGATATATGGAAGAATAAGAAGGAGGTTTTAGGAATTGAAGGGTAGGATACGTGTAAACAATAGGAAATAATGAGAATGAAATGTAATAATTATGAGTAACAACATTATGCATATTTGTATTGAAATGTAGGATACCCAGATATCACACCATTCGTATATTGATATGCATAAGTAATATAAAATAAAAAACGTGTTTGAAAAAAAAAACTTTAAACAATGCTGCTGGATTTGCAAATGCAGTAATAGTTGAGAAATATATTTACTTCACTCTTTCTGTCATAGTGTTAGCTTAAATTTAAGTTCTTATCCATTTTGATAGCCTGTATTTGATTGCACTCATCTTTAGCTTTTGCCAAACCAAAAATGTACTGGATTGGTGACCAGGAAGAGGCAATTGCCAATATCAACCCCTTATTTCATAGGCAGGCCAAGTATTCTACAGCAGTGTTTCTCAACCTTGGCAACTTGAAGATGTCCGGACTTCAACTCCCAGAATTCCCCAGCCAGCATTCGCTGGCTGGGGAATTCTGGGAGTTGAAGTCCGGACATCTTCAAGTTGCCAAGGTTGAGAAACACTGTTCTACAGAATGTACCTCGGGGCTTTGGGGAAATCTTCAAGAAGTGCCCTATGAAATTAGTTGTTTAGGATAGTGATGGCAATAGTCCCATCCTCACATTATCTGTGGAAGACTATTTCTGATCATATGTATTCTTCAATAACCCAGACAATAACTCCTCATCCTCTTCCTCCCTACTATGGGTTATGTCTAATGTCTGAAATGGTACAGGATTTCCTGCTTGAGCAGGGGGCTGGACTAGAAGACCTCCAAGGTCCTTCCAGCTCTATTCGGATTCTTCAAGTTGCCAAGGTTGGACACCCCTGATGTAAACCTATTGCAGTTACAAAGCTCTCGGCAGGAGAGGATGCGATTGATTGGCATTGGCAATGGATTGGCATTGATTGATGTGATTGATTGGCATTGCGATTGATTGGCATGGATGGTAATCCCAAAGAGCTGGAGGGCAAATTTGTTTGGGTATTGCTCAGATAATATTAGGATGGGACACCACTGGGAAATCCAAATCCTATCCAAAATGAAAAAGGACTCATTTCGTTCCCCAAAGAGCACCGAGCGACTGATTGCCTCTACTTTGCAACATTTTTGTGTTGTCTTTTCCCAGGTTTGATTATCAGGAGCTTTTGCACAACTCTACCTTTTGTATCATCCCCCGAGGGAGACGTTTAGGATCCTTCCGGTTCCTAGAAGCTTTGCAGGTACATGATTATTATTACTGTATTGTTCTTAGATTTTTATCTCATCTTTTTATATATATGTCAAGGTGGTGAACTTACCTAATCTTCCCACCTCCTGTTTTCCCCACAACAACAACAACAACAGCCCTGCGAGATGGGATGGTCTGATGGGGAGGGACTGGTCCCAAATCACCCAGTCGCCTTTCATGCTTAAAGAAGGCTTTGGGTTTCTAGGCCTCGCCTCTTCAGCACTCTATCACACCACACTAGCTCTATGTCACAGATTTGAATTATTTTGAAAGTTGTTTCTTGTAAATACACACACACAGACACACCCACACACACTCCTTTGTACAAACACCAAGGAACAATATAAGGAAATTTTAATATTAAGTACAGTATTCTGTTTAAGATCAAAAGCTCTATTACAGCGATAGCATTTAGACTTATATGCGCTTCACAGTGCTTTTACATCCCCCTCTAAGAATTTTACAGAGTCAGCTTATGGCCCCCAAAACAATATGGGTCCTCATTTTATCCAACTCAGAAGGATGGAAGGCTGAGTCAATCTTGAGCCCGTCAGGATCGAGCTCCTGGCAGTGAGCAAGTCTGAAATACTGCATTCTAACCGCAGGCAGGCAGGCAGGCAGGCAGGCAGGCAGGCAGGCAGGCAGGCAGGGAGGGAGGGAGGGAGGGAGGGAGGGAAGGAAGGAAGGAAGGAAGGAAGGAAAAAAGGAAGGAAAAAAGGAAGGAAAAAAGGAAGGAAGGAAAATAGAAATAGCACTTAGACTTATATACTGCTTCACAGTACTTACTAGCTCTCTCTAAGCAGTTTACAGTGTCAGCATATTGCTCCCAAAACAATCTGGGCCCTCATTTTACCCACCTCATAAGGATGGAGGGCTGAGTCAACCTTGAGCCAGTCAGAATCGAACTCCTGGCAGTGAGCAGCCTGAAATGCTGCATTCTAACTCATACTTACAACCGTTGGACCAACCCCATGGTCATGTGATCAAAATTCGGATTCTTGACATGTATTTACGATAGTTGCTATGTCCCAGGCCACCCTCTGACAAGCAGAATGAATGGAGAAGCTTGATTCACTTACTAACTTAAAAAGTGTAGTGATTCACTTAACAACTATCAAAAAGGGTTGTAAAATGGGTCAGAACTCACTTAACAACTGTCTTGCTTAGCAACAGAAATGTTGGGCTCAGTTGTGCTTGTAAGTCGAGGATTATCTATACAACCAGTGCTTTGATGTAAATTGCAATGATTCTTTTTTCAATGTTATCCTCAAGTTTGGAATAAAAAAAAGCCATGTCATTTTATGCTTGTAATGTTGACATCCTAAATTGTAATTAACATGAATAGAATATTTTTCTTTCCCTTCTCTCTTCCCAATACTCTAAGCTATCTAAACAACGGTATGTTAATTGTCTCTAATCATATTATAGAAACATTCCTGTGTTTCAACAATGCAGTCTTATTAAGATGTATAACAGCATAATAAAAAGGTTAATAGCAATCTTGCAATAATACCTTTAACACCATCAAACAATATCTACCTATCTCAGGTTGTTGAGAAGGACTCAATGGGTGGATAAAAATACCACATCCAGTTTAAACCTCTGGCTGACTGTGCAACAAACTCAGAGGTGGTATTCAGCCAGTTCTGACCAGTTCTGGCGAACCAGTAGTGGAAATTTTGAGTAGTTTGGAGAACTGGCAAATACCATCTCTGGCTGGCCCCGCCCCATCTATTTGCTGCCTCCTGAGTCCCAGCTAATCGGTTGGATCTTCTTCTGTTGCCCTGCACAGGAGAACGGAGCTGGAAAGCAGGTTAGTGGGTTGGGGAAGGAATGGGGATTTTACAGTATCCTTCCCCTGGAGTGGGGTGGAAATGGAGATTGTACAGTATCCTTCCCCTGGAGTGGTGTGGAAATGGAGATTTTGCAGTATCCTTCCCCTGCCATGCCCACCAAGCCACGCCCTCCAAGCTACACGACACCCACAGATCCAGTAGTAAAAAAATTGAATCCCACCACTGGACCAACTCTAATAAATAATCCTGACACGGTCCTCAATGAAATCGAGTTTGACACCCCTGCCTTAACTGGTTCTCCACTGCCAATAATAAAAATATCAGGGGCATTTTTGATGGCAAAAGCAGCAAAAAAAGAAGAAAAAATACCTTGTGTGCCCATTTGTGACAGAACCAACAACCCACAAGTGGCAGAACCAGCTTCCTTTCCTGCTTTAGATTAACTAGAGTTGTCTGAAATCCACATCCAGCAGTTTTTCCAAAGAGCACTAAACTGTATACATAAAAGTAGCCCGTATAAGGGCTGACAAGGCCAGACCCTATTTGGGCAGCTACTTTTGCAGAAGTCCAGTCTCTCCTGCCATCAACCTGAGATGGCTACAAAAGGCAACTAAAAAAATAAAATTGGGCAAAGATACACAGGTGGCTAGAAAAGACGATAGGGAAACATATAGATTTTAAACCATTTTTATTAGGTAAAATATCAGAAAAATTAGATAAGAAAAGTATGTATTTAAATATTACGTGTTGTAACAGCAGCAAGGATTATATTCACACAATATTCGAAAAAATAAAGAAACACCGTGAGATGAAGAGATAATTAAGAAGATACTAGAAATGGCTAGATTGACATTGAAAATTAAACAGAAAGAAGACGCAGAATACCATCAAATATGGAATCTATTTTGCCAGTGGTTAGAAAAAAGGGGTGGGGATTAAGAATATAATCAGAATTGTTAAGCAAATTAAATACCCAGACAACACGATGTTTATTAAGCACTAAGAAATGTAATTAATAAAACATCAGTACAATTTGAAGGAAAAAAGCAACTAATCAAAGTTGGGTAGATCCCAATCCAGGAGTGAGATTCAGCCGGTAGCTCCAGCGATCAGGTTGGTCCGCTCGCTCACCCTTGCGCTTTGCTTACCTATATCCTCTCAGCTGATTAGCGCGGCAGAGTGGATTGGCGCATCTCAGCTGTGTTACTCCCCAAGAAGTAATGTGGAAGGTAAGCTTTGGTAAAACGGCACACACGTGTGCAGTGAAACATGCAATCACCGAACCAGTTGTTAAATCGGCAGGATCCCACCACTGTCCCAACCCCTAACCATATCCTTCTGGATGGAGCTTCATGGATCATTCTCATAGCTACAATGATATTGGGAGAAGAGGGAAAACACCACTTTAAAAGGAGAATGTCTTCATTACTGCTTCAGTTGGATATGGGCTGGATCAGTGGTGAAATTCAAGGGTTTTTTTACTACTGGTTCTGTGGGCGTGGCTTGGTGGGCATGGTGTGGCTTGGTGGGTGTGGCTTGGTGGGTGTGGCAGGGGAAGGATACTGCAAAATCTCCCTTTCCACCCCACTCTAGGGCAAGCCAGAGGTGGCATTTGCCGGTTCTACTCAAACTACTCAAATTTTCCCCTACCAGTTCTCTGAACCATTCAAAATTTCTGCTACCAGGTTCTCCAGAACCTGTCAGAACCTGCTGGATTTCACCCCTGGGCTGGATATGAGATAAAAGCAGCCTCAGTAGGACATGGCTTTAAAAAATGACATTGGTATCTTGGTGCCACGGTTACGAAAGTGAGAATGAGATCCTTGCGTTCTGAGCGAGGCGATTTGCTTGCAAGTGTTTTTTTTTCCAACCAAATTTTAAAATTTATTGCATTTATTCAGTTGTAGCCCATCTTTATTATTTTACAAATAACTCAAGGTGACAAACAATAGCGTTTCCCCCTCTTATTTTCCTCATAACAACAACTCTATATTTACTTCCCATTTTTGGCAAACCCATGCCTGCAGCGAACCACTGTTTTGCTAAATGACCACAGTGCTCGCTTAATGACCAGCATAAAAGATGTCATAAACTCCACTTGGGCACATAACTGACCCTCTTTATCACTACCGCAACTTAACAACTGTGATGGCATGTTTCATTACAGTTGTAAGTCGAGGACTACCTGTAAGCAGCACTGAAGGTCCTTTGAACCTCAGGATCCCAAGGTCATTTTCTCTCTCTCCCCTCTCCTGCAACCTGGTGATCCTTGCTCTGTTCTCTCATTGGTCCAGGCTGCCTGCATCCCGGTCCTGCTCAGCAATGGGTGGGAGCTGCCCTTTTCGGAGGTGATTGATTGGAGTAAATCATCCATCGTCGGAGACGAGCGGCTTCTTCTGCAGGTAACATGCTGGCTGGGGAATTCTGGGAGTTGAACTCCCTAAGCCTTAAAGTCATCAAAGTTGGGAAACGCTGCTCTAATTGGTGAGCTTTGGAGCCCTTGTTCATTGTTATTATTATTATTTTTTAAACCATCCAAAAAGAACATTTGTCCTTTGTATAAGATGCTTTCGTTTTTCTCTATAAAGTACAGCAATTATTTGGAATACGGGGGTATTAATTTATTTACCTCTTTGCAGTATTTTTATATGGCCTTTCATTGATCATGTCTCACTTATTTGCTGTTCTTGCTATGGGTAACCTAGGAATTGATTTAAATAGAGAAACTGATCTAGTAATGTGTTGAATTCCGGTAGCCGAATTATTGTAACCTTTGTTATGACATTGCCAGGAGCGTCGTGCATAGATCCTTGCTGGTCAGAGGAATATTGATTCTGTGGATAAATAGCTATAATATGCATACGCAGCTTAGTCAACACCCATTCTGAAGTTAATTTATTTATTTTCATCCCCACTTTTTATTATTTTTTAAATAACCAAAGGCAGTGTACATTCTTAATACTCCTTCCTCCTCCTGTTTCCCCACATTAACAACCTTGGTGAGATGGGTTGGACTAAGAGAGAATGACTGGCCCAGTGATCAATCATTGGGTGTTTGACCCAATGTCACCCAGCCAGCTTTCATGCCTAAAGTGGGACTAGAACTCACAGTCTCCTGGTGATTGACCCAATGTCACCCAGCCAGCTTTCATGCCTAAGGTGGGACTAGAACTCACAGTCTCCTGTTAATTGACCCAAAGTCACCCAATTGGTTTCATACCTAAGCTGGGCGTAGAACTCATAGTCTCCTAGCGTGATGCTTTAGCCACTAGACCAAACTGCTCAGTTTGGTTGGTTGTCTCCACACCATGCTTGGTGCTTTTTTGTTGTTGAAGGAAGAACTCTTGATGCTTTCCTCCATCAAAACAACAAGACTGTATTTCAGTTGTACAGTATAGTAGCATAAAATACAGACAAGGAAAATTACATCCATTTTAATAATTTCACTGAAATGTATAAGCAGTATAAGATCCTTAGAAGCTTGGAAAACTAACACAACACTGTAAAATTAATTGGAATTTGTGACTGTTGTATATTTTAATATGTTGTTTTGTGTATTATCCCCCTCGTTTTATTGTAAGCCGCCCGGAGTCCTTCGGGAGTGGGCGGCATACAAAATCAATAAAACTAAACTAAACTAAAACTGAAAGACTGAAACATCTCTATAAAAATGATTGCGGTTGTTCCCTCCATCATAATGTTCTCTGCATTCCCCCGTCATGTCTTCTGTTCATGCTGCTTCCTCAACAGATTCCATCTACGGTCCGATGTCTGAACAGTGACAAAATCCTGGCCTTCCAGCAGCAAACCCAGTTTTTATGGGAAACGTATTTTTCTTCTGTGGAGAAGATTGTTCAAACCACTCTTGAGGTAAGCTGCAGAAACGTGCCCGCCATTTGCCCAAATATTTCATCTGTAATTACTCCTGTTTCTATGATTGGGGTCACATGTCACGGTGAACCGTGGTTGGCTAAATAAATTAGAATTGGCTGGATTCATAGAACACAAGCCATAAAACGTGCCTTGTAGAGCACAGTGAATAGGGTCACACAACGCCAGTGATGAGTTGCAGGCGGTATGCCCTAGTACAGGCATTCAGGAGCTGCCTGGAACACCGGGTACTGTTTGGATACGGTGCTCCAGAGGGCCCACCCGCCCGCCCGAGCTCCTTACCTGTTCCTTTAAGCCTTTGGCATATACGGCACCAGTGTGACGCTCCGCCGAGCAGTTGGAACATCATGGAGGCTTGCGGAAGCATCACAGGCAAGTACGCCGCATGCGCGCACCATGCTTGTGTGTGCGTGCTCCGCACGTGTCCATGTTGGTGATGCCGGGCCCGTTCCAACCATTCCGCTTGGAACAGGATTTGGAACCCACCACTGCCCAACACAGTCAACACTGAAACAAATTGGCTTGCTTCCTGCAACAAGTTCAGCACATAATGGATTGGCATGTTGACCAGAGGAAGCCACAGAGAGGTGGGAACCTTTAGCTTTCAAGTTGGTCTAGGTGTGTCAAGGTGTGTCATTCCTCAGGGTGTGTTCCCATGGCCCTTTAACCTCCTTCTAGTAGTTCTCTCTTTGCTTCTAGGTCAGGGCTGAGTTGGAGGAGAGATAAGGGAGGATGTGTGGTTAATGTCATGCGATTCCCTCCATGGCTTCACTGATCCTTGGGTCAAGCTCCACACAGCTGGTCTAAACCACATGGGGATGGCTATTATTGGACCATCTTCCCACCTGCTGTCCACCAACCTTTCGGCTTGTTGCTTGATACACCAGTTAGTGTTCTGACCTAGGATTCCCCAGCAGCACGAAGTCGAGTCCTCTTCCCGATAAACCCCTTTTATTTAATTTACAGTGAATTCCTCTCCAGCAAAGTCTTTCCTCTCCCACAGTCTTTCAAGATAGTTCACAAATACCGACCTTTATCAGGTGTGGAGAGTGGCCAGGCCGATATCTTTCAGAATCCGCAATACTTGGCAAGAAGGCAGGAATGAACTAATTGTCTCCTGCAAACTCCACTCCCCTTTCGCTCCTCTTTTATTCCCTATGGGAAGGGCCATTCACCATCCCAAGTCGACCCTTGTTCCATAGCTGTTCCCTTCGTCTGGCAATTCTGCGCATGCGCACACTGGGAACAGGCTCCAGCTGCTCATCTGCCTCACTGATGTCTGACTCCGAAGGCAGTTAATAACTGTCAGAAGGCCTTGACCCCCTCTCTGCTTCCAACTCAGAGCCCTCATCAGAGTCTTCCCCAGACTCCAGGACTGGCCCAGGTTCCTCCCCAACCTCCTCACTGCCCGAATCTGCTGCCAGCTCCACTGGCCGCTGGTGGGCCACAACAGTTAGGTTGGCTGTGAGGTTCTCCAGATCTATGAGTACAAGGGGACTTCAGGCTGCCTTTCTTGGACCCAGAACTGGCAGAAATTCATAGGTGCCAATAAAAGGCGAAGTCTCTTTGAATAGTTTGAAATGTTTGCTCCCGGCTTTCTCACCACCTGGGCTGGGTTGCCGTTTATGAGATAAGCTGCCAAACGATTTATGTTTTTAATTTTGTTTCCTTCCTTCTTCAATCTCCCCACCCCACAATCTCTCTCACCTTGGGAAACATCATTGTCTCTTTTTTTCCTTCTGCTCCAAAGTTTTGAGAAATGGGGAAGGGAAATCAAAGAGTTTAAGTTTTAACTTCCTCTTGAAGGGTCCTAACTATATCATTTAATGCTTAAAAATATTTTAGGTATATAGATGTAAATATACCGTATTTTTCAGAGTATAGGATGCACCTCCTCCCCCCACTAAAAGAGCATGGTAATGTTGGTGTGTCTTATACACCAAATACAGCCATTTTTGGCCTCACAAAGCCCTACCCCAGCATCCTATTTAAGTGAAAAACGGGCGTATTTCACAAAAACTGAGGCATTTTTGCCTTTCCCCAGCCCCCAGAAGCACTCTGCAGGCTTCAGCAGAGCTGGGGAAAGGGAAAAATGCCCCCATTTTTGCAAAAAAAACAAAAAACAAAAAACCCGGGCCATTTTCCACCTGTTTTTGCAAAAAAGGGCACATTTTTGCCTTTCCCCAGCCCTGCTGAAGCCTGCAGAGTGCTTCTGGAGGCCAGGGAGGACAAAAACTTTTTTTTCTTACTTACCTCTTCAAAATCTTGGTGTGTCTTATATACCGTTGCGTCTTATAGTCTGAAAAATACGGTAAGAGAAGTCTCCTTTTTCCTCTGACCTGTTCAAGATGTTTTTAGCCAATAAAATTCCTGTCTAGAGGTGAATGCCTATAGCAGATCTGGGCATTTTATGGCCTCTTTGCCTGTCCCTATCCGGCCCACATGAAGTCATTCGGAAATTAGAAATCAAATATAAATAATTGTACTCCCTGCATGCAATATACCGTATAAGACACACCTTTTTTCCTCAAAAAAGAGGCTGAAAACAGAGTGCAAAAACTTTTTTTTTCCTTTTGGAAAGCTCTTTGGTTAGAGTGATTGATGAGAATTAGATTGATCAAGTGCTCTGACCTGTTCAAGATGTTTTTAGCCAATAAAATTCCTGTCTAGAGGTGAATGCCTATAGCAGATCTGGGCATTTTATGGCCTCTTTGCCTGTCCCTATCCGGCCCACATGAAGTCATTCGGAAATTAGAAATCAAATATAAATAATTGTACTCCCTGCATGCAATATACCGTATAAGACACACCTTTTTTCCTCAAAAAAGAGGCTGAAAACAGAGTGCAAAAACTTTTTTTTTCCTTTTGGAAAGCTCTTTGGTTAGAGTGATTGATGAGAATTAGATTGATCAAGTGCTGTGCCAGCAGAAACAAGTCTTAGGTGCTGCAGATTGTCAGTGATTTCCTTCTCCAGCACCTGGAAGCATCTACCTCCCTACATACTCTCTATACCTACCTACCTACTCTCTCTCCCCCTATCTACCTATTGTATTTCTCTCTCTCTACCTACCTACCTACCCTATCTCCCCCTACCTATCTACTGTATTTCTCTCTCTCCCTCTATCTACCTATCTACCTACCTACTCTCTCTCTCTCCCTGCCTATCTACTGTATTTCTCCCTCTCTCTCTCTTTCTATTTCTCTCTCTCTATCCCTCTACCTACCTACCTACATCCCCCTCTCTCTACCTACCTACCTACTGTATTTCTCTCTCTCTCTCTCTCTCCCTCCCTCCCTTCCTCCCTCCCTCCCTCCCTCCCTCCCTTTATCTACCTAACTACTCTATCTCAATACCTACCTACTGTATTTCTCTCTCTTTCTCTCCCTCTCTATCCCTCTATCTACCTACCTACTTTTTAAAAAAATTGCCTCTTGAAAACCTTGGTGCGTCTTATACTCCTGTTGTCTTATACTCCGAAAAATACAGTAACTGCTTTGCTTTTATTTTTGAAGACAACTATTTTTTATTGAATCCAGCTCTTAACTCTTGTATAGTTTGCACCAGAAGTATTTCAGCCTAGCATGCTTTGCTTAATGTTATAGTAATAGTTAACATTTATGTAACATTTTCAGAGCTTTATCAGACTGTCTCACCTGCAGTTTCTTACTTAAGGCACAAAATATGCCTGCTGGTAGCCAACCAGTGTGACCAGTATCCTCACACAATTACAGAAGAGGTATCAAAAAGACAATAATGGCATGGCACATTTGGATCTGGGTGTAATGACAACTATCTTTCTCTTTGCTAGATAATAAAAGATCGGATATTTCATCAGGAATCACGCCCAAAGTTCTTCTGGAACACACTTCCTGGAGGGTTGGTGGCCTTACCAGAATACTCTACTCATCTGAACGACTTCCCTTTCTATTATCCGCAGCAAGGTAGGGGAAATACCTCTGTGCTGTTTCTAACTTGTGTTGTGGCCCGCCAGCTGAGCTGGCAGCAGATTCAGACAGTGGAAAGGTTGGGGAGAAACATGGGCCAGTCCTGGAGTCTGGGGAAGGGTCTGATGAGGGCTCTGTGTTGGAGGCAGAGAGGGGGCCAGAGCCGTATGCCAGTTATCAGCTGCCTTCAGAGTCATACATCAGTGAGGGAGACAAACAGCTAGAGCGTGTTCCCAGTGTGCGCATGCTCAGAGTTGCCAGATGAAGGAAACAGTAAAAGAACAGGGAGCGACTTGGGAGTAAGGCCACAGGTGAACAATGAATGGCCCCTCCCAGAGGAAACAAAAGAGAAGCAAAAGGGGAGTGGAGTTTGCAGGAGACAATTAGTTCGCTTAATTGGTTCGTGACTCTCCAAGACTCCTTGACAGGTTTTGCAGATATCGGCCTGTCAGCTCTCCAAGCCAGAAAAGGTCTGTGACTGTAAATCCTCCCTTGAAAGACTTTGCTGGATGTGAACAAGCAGAATTCACAGTAAATTAATAAAAGGGGTTTTTGTTGGGACAAGGAGTTTGCTTCATCTTCTTGGGAACCTTGGTCAGAACAATAGTCCTTCCTCTTACAAAACTGCAAGAGAGATTTCTTGAAAATAATGGCCACTACTCTCAAGACTACTATCTGCCTGTCAGCTCTCCAAGCCAGATAAGGCCTGTGGCTGTAAATCCTCCCTTGAAAGACTCTTTGCTGTGAAAGAGCAAAATTCACAGTAAATTAACAAAAGGGGTTTTTGTCAGGACGAGGAGTTTTCTTCATTCTCTTGGGAAGCCTCGGTCAGAACAACTTGATTCTTTTTATTCCTACTTCTTCTTTCCTAAAAAGTTGAAGTTGCTGGAGTGGTGGACCTACCACAAAATGTTGCAGCAATGAATGTTCCTTTTCAAGTATTTAGATAGTGCTTGTGTTACGATCACAACCGGGAGTAGAATTTTTGTTGCCCGTCAAGGCAGTGGTTTTAGTGAGCTGTGCCTGATTTTATGAGCTTTTTTTTTTTGCCCTGATTGTTAAGCGAATCAGTGCAGTTGTTACATGAGGTGGTCATTAAGTGAATCCAACTTCTCCCATTGACTTTGCTCATTGGAAACCGATTGGGAAGGTCGCAAAGGATGATTGCAGGACCACAGGATGCTGCAAAAATCCTAAATGCATGCCGGTTGCCAAAGCATCTGAATTTTGATCCCGTAACTGTGGGGATGCTGTCATAAGTGCAAGGGTTCCACCACAAAACCGCGTTAGACTAAAGCGCGCTCGACGAAACCGCATAGCTGACATCATCACAGCGCGACAACAGCGCGGAGACAGAAGCACGCTGTAAACGCTAAACCTAAAATTAACCCCTAAATCTAAACCTAACCCCCCTAAACCTAATCCTAAACCTAACCCTAAACCTAACCCTTAATCTAACCCTAAATCTAATCCTAACCCTTAACCTAACCCTAAACCTACCCCTTAACCTAACCCTAAAGCTAACCCTAAACCTACCCCTTAACCTAACCCTAAAGCTAACCCTAAACCTAACCCTTACCTTAAGTTGAATCGGCTTGCTTTTAAAGCGCTATTTAAAGCGCCCTTCTTTCTCCCCGCTCGCTGTTGTTGCCCTGTTGATGACGTCAGCGACGCAGTTTAATCAGGCGCGCTTTAGTCGAGCGCGGTTTTGTCGTGCCACGAAGTGCAAGGACCGGTCATTAGTCACATTTTTCAGTGCTGTTGTAACGGTCACTAAACAAATGGTTTTAAGCCGAGGAGTACCTGTGGTCTCTCTTCCAGGATAGCCCATCAGGCACTGTGACTTCCACCACCTGTTTTCCAGTTTCATCTTTTACAGATACTCAGAAATATCATTATCTCAAATGTTTATTTGCTTGCGTGGTGATCTATTTTAGGAGGTGTTGTGCCTCAGACATTTTCCCACTGAAGTATTTTTGTACTTCTGCAAATTTTAAAGTTTCCCGAGGAAGCTGATGCCTATCTTCTGATTTTTTTAAAATCTTTTTTTTTTAAATTAGCATTTACCCACTGCATCTATCATCAGGGAGAGGGTCTAACCTTACAGCATGCAAAGAATCGTAGAGATGACTTTGAGGAAGGTTTGAGAAAGCCAAAGAAAAAGCCGTTGAAGAGGGACGTAGAGATTACACAGTCTAAGGATTGCAGGAAGCATAAGAAAGAAACAAGACCACTGTGGTTTTGTTTACTTTTAAGATGGGACAAAGAGAAACTTGGACAGGCTTTCAAAAATTAAAATAAACAACATTCCTGGAGTCCCTGCTCTGCCTGTTTCTTGACCTGATCTACTTTGAAGGGCTGACAAAGAATTGCATAAGTAAGGCAGAGAAACAGCCGCTGCTCCCAAGAAGCTTACAGTCAGGCCTCTGGGAGAGAAATCAAAAGGGAGAAACCCACACAGTAAAGAGAATAGAATGAAATAGCAATAGTACTGAGACTTATATGCCGCTTTACAGTGCTCTGCAGCCCTCTCTAAGCGGTTTACAGAGTCAGCCTCTTGCCCCCAACAATCTGGGTCCTCGATCCACCCACCTCGGAAGGATGGAAGGCTGAGTCAACCTTGAGCCTGGTGAGATTTGAACTGCCGAATTGCTGGCAGCTGGCAATCAGCAGAAGAACCTGCAGTACTGCACTCTAACCACTGCACCACCATGGCTATAATGGATGTAAAATTGGGCGGATCTCACTTAACAATTGCCTTAGAGAAGATCCAACCCTCTGCTTAGGCAGGAAACCCTACACCACTTCAGACAAATGGTTATCCAACATCTTCTTAAAAACTTCCAGTGTTGGAGCACTGACAACTTCTGGAGGGAAGTTGTTCCACTGATTAATTGTTCTCACTGTCAGGAAATTTCTCCTTAGTTCTAGGTTGCTTCTCTCCTTGATTAGTTTCCACCCATTGCTTCTTGTTTTACACTCAGTGCTTTGGAGAATAGTTTGACTCCCTCTTCTTTGTGGAAGACCCTGTGATATTGGAACACTGCTATCAAGTCTCCCTGCGTTCTTCTTTTCATTAAACTAGACATACCCAGTTCCTGCAGCCGTTCTTCATATGTTTTAGTCTCCAGCACCCTAATCATCTTTGTTGCTCTTCTCTGTAATCTTTCTAGAGTCTCCACAAATTTTTTACATCGTGGCGACCAAAACAGGATGCAATATTCCAAGTGTGGCCTTACCAAGGCATTATAAAGTGGTGTTAACACTTCACGTGATCGTGATTCTATCCCTCTGTTTATGCAGCCTAGAACTGTGTTGGCTTTTAGAACTGGGTGTGTTGGGTTAGAACTGGAGTTCAGCTCCCATCTCAGCCACTCCTTGGGAGATCTTGGGCCTATCACTTTTCGTCACTCAGTCTATCTTTGACAATAATTTAGTGGTTAAAGTGAAGGGAGATCCTTGCGTAGGCTGCCTTGAACTGCAAGAGCAGAGGTCCCTAAAGTTAGCAACTTTTAAGACTTGTGGTCTTCAACTCCCAGAATTCTGGGAGCTGAGGTCCACAAGTTTTAAGATTGCCAAGTTTGTAGCTCCTCTGGTAGAGCAATCATGAAATATAAATTGATAAAGTAATAAAGACTGATGGGGCAGGGTACCTGACAGTTGGCGTCCATTAGAGCAACATTGTGGATTCCTCCTGTAAATGAGCACAGCTGAAATTGTCACTAATGTTGTTATCTCTGTTTCATCTGCGTTAATTCCTCCTGTTTGTTTTTCTCCTACTGTTTTCATTGGCAATGAAATCTGAATTGCAAGTTTCCTGTGGGTGGAGACCACTCTTCTTTTATCTTCTGAAAATGTCATGTAAACTGGTAGCACTAAATAAACCACTGATAATTGGTTAGATGGGGATTAAACTTCAGCAGGTGAGCCAAAAACCCAAGACAGGTTTGGAGGAGGGTTTCAAGGCTCACCAGTTCTCTCCCCTAACAGGATCCAGCCCCTCCGAGAAGTTTACAGCGTTAATCTGGGCGGTCTCACCAATTGTCTCCCTTTCTCAGCCCATCCTCAAGCTCACCCAAGCTGTCTCCAGATCCCAATACTGCGCCAAGGTAAAGGAATTTCTATAGTTGTTGTGGTGATGATAGTTGCGGTGTCCTCCAAATCACACAAACAAAATGTGAGCGGGCATGTGTTTACGATGATTGCATTGTCCTGTGGTCATATAATTGCATTTGCAACTTTTCTGGCTGGTTTCTGACAAGCAAAGTCAACGGGAGAAGCCGAATTTGCTTAAGGACTGCATGATTCCCTTTGCAAGTGCTATGACTTGCTTAACAACCATTCCAGACAAGCAATAACACTTAGATTTATATTTATATATCGCTTCACAGTGCTTTACAGCCCTCTAAGCAGTTTACAGAGTCAGCCTATGGCCCCCAACAATCTGAGTTTCCAATTTGACTGACCTCGGAAGGATGGAAGGCTGAGTCAACCTTGAGCCAGTCAGGATCGAACTTTTGGCAGTGAGCAGAGTTAGCATGAAATACTGCATTCTAACCGCAGGGAGGGAGGGAAGGAAGGAAGGAAGGAAAATAGCAATAGCGCTTAGACTTCTATACCGCTTTACAGTGCTTCACAGCCCTCTCTAAGCGGTTTACAGAGTCAGCCTCTTGCCTCCCAACAGTCTGGGTCCTCATTTGACCCACCTGGGAAGGATGGAGGGCTGAGTTAACCTTGAGCCTGGTGAGAATTGAACTGCTGAACTGCTGGCAGTTGGGCAGTCAGCAGAAGAGCCTGCAGTTCTGCATTCTAACCACTGCACCACCACAGCTATAATGGATGTAAAATTGGGCAGATCTTACCTAACAACTGCCTTGCATAGTGATGGACGTTCCAGTCCCAATTCTGGGCGTAAGTCAAGGACTATCTATATACGAACATGCTGGTTTTATGTTGAAGAACGTGAAAAATGATCTATCTCCACCTAAAATAGGTAGCAGGACAATCCAGTCCAGTCCAATATAGGTAGTCCTCGACTTACAACCACAATCAAGCCCAAAATTTGTGTTGTTAAGTAAGTCATTTTTTAAATGGGTTTTGCCCCATTTTACGACCTATCTTGCCACGGTTGTTAAGAGGATCACTGCAGTTGGTAAGTTAGTAACAGGGTTGTTAAGTGAATCCAGCTTCCCCATTGACTTTGCTTGTCAGAAGTTCGCAAAGGGGGATAATGGCATGACCTTGATCATGGGGATGATGAAGCAAAGGTTGTAAGTATGAAAAACGGTCATAAGTCACATTTTTCAGGGGCGTTTTAACTTTGAATGGTCACTAAATGAACTGTTGTAAGTCGAGGACTGCCCTAATCTCGAATGTCTATCGCCTCTTTCCCATCATCCTCATGTTTAATAGCAGCTCTCCCCTCCTTGTTACCCTCTTAATCCAGACCTCTGATGCTTTGGTCTACAACCTTTACATTGTGGTTCACACCTCTTGTTGTGAAGATTGCTAGAAGGTGTCATCTTCCAGAGTTGTGCTGTACAAAACCCACCAAGCTCTGGCGCCTTTTCCATTCCCTTGTATGTCAGAGGGGTGTGGCAGCCTTAGGATACACCTGGGTGGGCTAGTAACCTTCATTGCTGTCAGCAGGTCTCACCTTCCCCTTTAACTACAGGGCAAGTCCTGTCAACAGCCATGTCTCTACTGCAGATGAGCTCAGCTAACCAGGCCGCGCCCATCCTGAGCGTTTCAAAATGTGTGGCAGTAAATAGAGTCTTCTAAGTATGTGAGCTCAGGAGTCTAAACACATTGTCCTCATAGCTTGTCTGCTTTAGAAGGAAAGTGTCAGGGTTTCAAATAGCATCCAAAAGTAAATCAGAGTCTGAGGCAAAGGATTCCTCAAAGTTCCAATGTATTAAGAGAGCCATGTTGGCACATCTTGGAAAACCCGAATCTGAAAGCTTCCCGGTTTTCCCCACCCAGTTGAAAGTTCAAGATCTTTCCCCCACACCTACAAGTCCATCACACGGTACAATCTTCTATTGTCATGCTGGCAGTTCCACCCATCCAGTTCCAGTCAGGTGCAGAGACAAAGGATGACCTTGGCTTTCTAGAAAGAATTTTGTTATGGCTACATAGCATCTGACTCCGTACAATTCCCCACATTTCCCACAATAGAAAATGCATAGTAGAATAATAGAATAATAGAAAGTGTGGCAGGCCAAAGATACAAAAGAAAAGATGACTGCAGGCCTGACAGGAAGATTCAGGCTACTTTAGCAAAAGTACCAACGAAACATGCATTGGTGTGTAATCTAATGCATTATACAGGAGCCTGTTTGGGGTTCTTCTTAAAGATGCTAGGTGGACGCTGGGAGACCATGAGTTCTAGTGTTGAGGCCAATTATTACATCTCAGCTCCTGGAAGAAAGAAATGGCAATCTGCTTCTAAAAATGTTGCCCAGAAAACTGCAGAGACCTGTCCACCTATCATACTTGCCAAGAGTCAAAAGTAATTCAGAGACAGGAGAAAGAAAGGAACAACAATGAAGGCTTGGGTTTCCTTTTGGAGAGGTTGAGTGGCAATTGTTTGGTCCTGCCCCACAATATGAATTACTGCCAAATCCTGCATTTAAAAAAAAAAATCTCATTCAATTGGAGGAAATCCGAAATATGTCTACAAAATTATCTTGGGTAGAGTAGCAATAGCAATAGCAGTTAGACTTATATACCGCTTCATAGGGCTTTCAGCCCTCTCTAAGCGGTTTACAGAGTCAGCATATTGCCCCCACAGTCTGGGTCCTCATTTCACCCACCTCGGAAGGATGGAAGGCTGAGTCAACCTTGAGCCGGTGAGATTTGAACCTCTGAACTGCAGATAGCAGTCAGCTGACGTGCCTGCAGTACTGCACCCTAACCACTGCGCCACCTCGGCTCAGAGTGTGATGGTCCTGCGTTTTGTTTAGATCTGAGGCACTCAATGGGAATGTGCAAATGTCTCACCTTTCCTAGTAGAATGATGTCTCCAAAGGTTGTCTGCTTCCCAGCTTCCCATGATTACACTGACTCCCAGAGGGACTCTTTTTCTAAGGCATTGTGAGGTTGGGAATTGCAAATGGGCAGGGAGGCCATGGAATGTTGTGGGAAAAAACACTTAATAGAAAAGCTTACAGCAAGAAAAGTACAGATAAGTTACGAGCATTAGCTCAGTGGCTAAGATGTGAGCTTGTCAATCAGAAAGATCAGCAGTTTGGTGGTTTGAATCCCTAGCACCGCGTAACGGAGGGAGCTCCCGTTACTTGTCCCAGCTTCTGCCACCCTAGCAGTTTAAAAGCATGTAAAAATGCAAGTAGAAAAATAGGAACCACCTTTGGTGGGAAGGTAACAACAGCGTTCCATGCACCGAGTACTCCTAGGTCCTTGACTGAGTGAGGGTCATCTACGAGGTTGTATCCGCCCAGCTTGTATTTGGTGTTCTGATTTTTGTGGCCAATGTGTAAGACAGAGCATTTGTTAGATGAGATTGACATGACTGCTGCTAAAAGAAGTCTCCTTTCACCACATCCCTACAAAACAATTTACGAGAAAGATCTCAAATATATCAAGTGGGAAAATTTCATTAAGAACGACCAACGTCTCTGCAGCTTTCATTATGACAAGCCAAACTGAAATGCATTTACTAGAGCAACTTTTTAGCTGCTCCTTGGTCGTACAGTTTAGATTTGTTGCAGGAAACCATTAACATTTTTTGGGGGGTGGGGGGTTGTCAACCATTCCTATGAACCTAAAATGCTGGCTCAAGAACAACCTTCTGGAAGCCAAAACGTGGCAGCATTTTGCACAGTGGAATACTTGCTTCCAAACCTACAGTTGCCGTTTGAAAGCAGGGCCTCGGGCAGCTTGCCAAGCAGGGTAAGGAAAATTGTACAAGCTGAAATTCCCGAGGCAGTCTGGTGATGAGACAAAACCAGGGGACCACCCCAAATAGAGGGCGGCTTTGAGGATCAGTGCAGGAGGTACTGTTTGTACTGCGACGGAGTTCAAACAAGGCGCCTTTAGCACAACAAGAGTCGTCTCTGCATGCTTCCTTATATAAGACCCATGGAAATAAGCAGAGCTCTTGGGCTTTGGCACGGCTCCTGCCCATTTCAATGAGGTTCTGTGCCAACGGGCTTTGTTCCTTCCCACTGATGGGAGGAGATGTGCCATGGGAGGTGTTTGCAGCAGAAACCAAAAAACGTGCTTTTAAGACTGCCTTCATGAAATGCTGTCTTCTGCCTAACTCTTTACCCAGTCCCTCTCCAGCCCGATGAATCCCCAGAGATGGATTTCAGCTTCCATAATCCCCAAGCAGGCTGCCAACAGGCCAGATTGGCTAAGAAGACTGGGCCTTGCTGTCCAGATGAGAGAGAGTGCTTATAAACAGTGGTGGGATTCAGCCAGTTCGCACCTATTCGGGAGAACCAGTTGTTAACTTTCTAAGCAGTTCGGAGAACCAGTTGTTGGAAGAAATCTCCTTTTGTTTTTTCCCCCACTTTCCAGGGCTAATCCTGTAAGGAAGGCAGGAAGGAAACAATCTGGTGTTGTTTCTAGCCTAATCTTTATTGCCTTGCTTACAGAAACTGCCTCTCCAGTTAACCCTTATTCCATTGTAACAGCTAAGGCAAAGCACCCATCAATGTGAGTGACGTTGAGTTGGTCACGCCCAGCCAATCATATGACCACTGAGCCCCACCAACCCAGCTGGTCATTATGGCAGAAAACCAGTTGTTAAATTGTTTGAATCCCACCGCTGCTTTTAAATCCTTAGCTGACTCGCTTCACTCTTAAAGCCTCCCCCGCACCCCATAGAAAAATCTAGTCTGATTTTTAGGGGAATCTGGGGCTTTGGGAGGATATCATTTCTGGAGAAAAATGAAATATCTGTCCACCTAAACCCACTTAAAAACTTGGCTTTCCCTTCTCAATTTAGAGTCAGGATTCTAGCAAGGCTTGATTTTTTGTACATGCTGTGCTCTGCAATGAATTGAGCAATTGGTTATTTTTATCTGGCATCTTTTAATCTTTTAATTCTTTTAAAGATGTATGTTTTTGTTTGTAAGCCTTGTTGGCTGCCCAGAGTTAATTGGTGAAGATGGGTGGCCAGATAAAGCTGCAGAAGGAACAAACAAACAAATAAATACAGCACAAAATGCAGACTCTCGTCCTGCTGCACATTTGTTTCAGATGGCGTTTCTTGTTTCCTGTACAGATTTTAGTTTTGTGGAGCTGTGAGAAGCCACCTCCACAGAAGTGGCCACCGACCACAGTTCCCTTGACTGTCATTTTAAGCAGCAACAAGGTAAGAGGCCATCCAGGTTGTGTTTGGGGTTGTCATGGAGCACTTTTTAGGAAGGGGAGACCTTGGCAAAAATCAACAGAGATCCTGCACTCCAGCAGGAATCCTGCTTTTTAAACACCCCAGTTCACCTATCATTCAGAACCAGTTCTTCTCCTCATCCTTCAATGGGCAAACATTCAACCAAAGTCCAATCCAAGGACAAGAGTAAATCTTCCACTTGGTTTTTCTTGGTCTCTTAATTTTCAAAAGAAGTGTTCCTGTGGGCAAGGATTCAAGAGGAAATAATTACCTACAGCAGAAAAGTAATCTATGGAAACATCTCAGACAAGTCCACCCCTAGTTTTCATGAAGAGAAGATGGAGAGAGGGAGAAAGAGAAGGAGACTTGTAAGATTATCCCCCCTTTTCTCTATCATCTCTATCTACCTATCTCCCATTTTTAATAACTAGCCGATAACCTGGCGTTGCCCGGGTATTTATTTATGACCATCCTGTATTAGACAGGAAAAGGAATGAATTATATCTGTAGTATCAAGTAATGCTGGAACACACAGACACAGACGAACAGGAACGTGGATCCAAAATGCACACTATCACTGTCAAAAATACTGTGATTTGATACTTTAGATATCATTCCTTTTCATTTCAGGGGCCCAGGCGTTCCAGAGTTATACTGGAACACAAACAGATACACACACACACTGAGAAGGTTAGGGGTGTCTTACTCCCACAGTATTTGTTTCCAGAGAGTAAGTCATCTGTGTACCAAGTTTGGTTGAAATTACGCCAAGCATTCCAGAGTTATGCTGGAACCCACACACATACACCCATTTATATAAATAGATTTCACAAATAAATTCAAGGTGGCGAACATATCAAGCACATCTTCCTCCTCCTAGTTTCCCCAAAACAACCACCCTGTGAGATGGGTTGGGCTGAGAACCACTGGCTCAAGTTCAACTAATCAGCTTTCATAGCTAAGGTGGGATTAGAACTCATAGCCTCTTGGTTTCTAACCTGGTGCCTTAACCACTAACCCAACTTGGCTCTCCTATATCTTTACAACAAAAGTAGCATTGTTCTACACGACTTTGATTTCCTATCTGGTTCTATCTTGAAGGGATGACCGAAGGTGCTTTTCTGTTTCTTGCCTCTTCTCCTGCAGGTCAGCGAACGGTTTTTGCCTTATTCTTCTCTTGGGACAGATGCTGTGTTGAGCCTTGATGAATATACCAGCCTTTCAACCAGCGAGGTAAGAAAGTTCTCCAGAATCTTTCTACTTGTGTTGTAGCCATGGACCTTGGAATCAGGAAGGGACATGTGACTACTTAAACACAGGGCAAGGCCTCCAACCTGGACAGGTGAGAAACAGTCTGTCCATTAGGGATCCTTAAGAAATACTATTTTCCTTCTCTCCAAATATATGTACATATATATCTTACCTATTTGACAAAACCTATGTTATAAGCCTATATATGTCAGGCATGCAGCCATCTTTTCTTTTGGATCTTTGGCCTGCCACACTTTCTATTGTGGGAAAATGGGAGGGGGGATTATACAGAGTTGTGTGATATGTAGCCAAAACAAAATTCTTTCTAGAAGGCCAAGGTCATCCTTTGACTTTACACCTCTGTACCTGACCGGAACTGGATGGGTTGGACTGCCAGCATGGCAATGGAAGATTGGACCATGTGATGAACTTGTGGGTGTGGGGGCAAGATCTTGAACTTTCAACTGGGTGGGGAAAACCGGGAAGCTTTCAGATTCAGATTTTCCCAGATGCGCCAACATGGCTCTCTTAATAAATTGGAACTTTGCCTTGGACTCTGGTTTAATTTTGGATGCTGTTTGGAACCCTGACAATATATTTATGTATATGCATTGTAAATTAAATGATTGAAATTTAAATTGGTTGACTTAGAAAAATGGGGGGAAAGAAATTACCTATATAAACTAAAATATGGAATTCTTTTGTCTATTAGTTATCCAATTCTGATTCCCCATTGTAAAATGCTTGTTTAGATATGGAAAGGGAACTTGAGCAATCTTTGCGTGGTCTGCTTGCAAAAGGTTCTAGCTTTAATTTGTGACATCTCCAGAACTGGTTAGCAGAGACTGTGGCTGATATTGGAGAATTGCTGCTGATGAGAATAGTTCAACCTTTCCCAACCTGATAACTTTCATTACTGCATTTGGAATGCCCCGTCAGCATGGCTAGCAGTAGGAACTCTAGAAATTTCTGGATCATAGAGGATATCTAAGGGGATACACATTACGAATATCATGAATGTCATGAGATAATCTGTAGACTTCAACTCCCAGAATTCCCCAGCAAGCTATTCTGGTTGAGGAACTCTGGGAGTTCAACTCCACAGGTCTTTGAAAGATTCCACCACAAAACTGCGTTCGACTAAAGCGCGCTCGCCGAAACCGCGTAGCTGACGTCATCACAGAGTGACGAAAAAAGCACGCTGTGAACGCTAAAGCTAAAATTAACCTCTAAACCTGAACCTAACCCCCCTAAACCTAATCCTAATCCTAAACCTAACCCTAACCCTAAACCTAACCCTTAACCTAACCCTAAACCTAACCCTAAACCTAACCCTAAATCTAACCCTAACCCTTAACCTAACCCTAAACCTAACCCTAAACCTAACCCTTACCTTAACTTGAATCGGCTTGCTTTCAAAGCGCTATTTAAAGCGCCCTTTTTTCTCCGCGGTCGCTGTTGTCGCCCTGCTGATGATGTCAGCGACGCGGTTTAATCGGGCGCGCTTTAGTGGAGCGTGGTTTTGTCGTGCCACGCTTTAAATTGCCACGGTTGGCCATCCCTGTTCTAGAGATGATGCTTCTTTGGAGGGGGGGGGAGAGAAGGAATATCAATCTAAAGTAGAAGGCATGACTTTCATGGAGACAACCTGAAGCCTTCAAATGAAACATTCTCTTTCCTCAAACTGTTTTCCTGTTCTCCTCCTTACCTTTTAGGTTGACTTTGCCTTTGTGGTATGGAGAAAGTTCCCCGACCGGATTGTAGGCTTCCCAATGCGCAGCCATTTTTGGGATACGGGCAAGAACCAGTGGATCTACACTTCCAAATGGACCAATGAGTTCTCTATGGTTCTCACGGCAGCAGCATTCTATCACAGGTACCCTTCCTGGCTGAAGAACCTCCCTGAGTTGGAAAGAGCCTATTGAGGCAATCAAACCCAGTTCCTGTTCAGTGATGGAATCCCGATGGAGGTCTCTCTGGGATACGGCAGCTTCTGCTTGAACTCTTCTTAGGAGAGGAAAGCTCAGCACCCCCTTTGGTCCCCACTGCTGTTGCTTGCAAGTGGTTCTCCCTAACCTTCCACTGGAATTTGCTTTCATACTTTTCAGATACGTTCTTCCCTCAGTCCCATTCTAAAACAAATGTGGGTGAACCTCAAGCATCTTTCGGATACGTTTGAAGAGTAAACGGGAAGCTTGATGTCTTTACAATTAATCCGGTAGTAACTACATCATCTTGCCTTTTTCAAGAAGCAACTGGACTTTCTGGGGGTATTTTTTTGAAGACGTTTTGCTTCTCATCCAAGAAGCTTCTTCAGAAGAGAAACCTCTTCAAAGAAAAACCAGAAAGTCCAGTTGCCTCTTGAAAAAGCACCTTTGGGACATGTTAGAAATATCCTAATATTCAACCAGAACATTCTAAATGATGCACTTGGGAATGATTTAAAAAACAAATTGGGGTCCAGGAGGCACACCTGGAGGGAGCAGGTTGAGGATGGGGATCCCTATACATTTCTTCAACCCCTGTGTTTTCCTTCCACAGGTATTATCACAGTCTCTTCAGCAACTATTTGCCTGACAAGCTAAGGAACTTTGTCGACCAGATTGCCAACTGTGAGGACATATTGATGAACTTTCTGGTTTCTGCTGTAACCAAATTGCCCCCCATCAAAGTGACCCAGAAGAAACATCTCAGGGAGAGCCCACCTCAGCAGGTAGGCAGGCGCAGGTGGAAACCAAGTGGCCAGCGGTGGTGGTGGTGGTGGAAGAGGAGACAAGGGAAGGCATTATTCCTGTCTTGAGATTTTTCTTCCAATACTTTTGATGCCCTTTAAATATGACTTAGACAGGTGACACGCAGCGCCCTCTCTGTGGGCATGTGAGCCGTTGCCCCAACTAAGCTCTGCCACACATGCACGCACTCCTCCCACCAGCCAGCTGGTTTTCGGGTCTCTGCCGGGCATGCATGGGGGGTGGCCAGCATCTGCGAGGCCTCATGCGTGGGACTGGGGGGGCACATGGGGAGACATGTGCGTATGCACGGGGAGTGGGGTGTGCAGCGGGGGCGTGTGTGTGGGTCACACGCGCATGCACAAGGGGGCCGGGGTGCATGCAGGGGGTCACACACATGTGCAGGGGGCCAGGCGCATTGCATTTTGGGGGTTCGGGTGTGCATGCCCATTCACGCATGTACATACTTTGGGCACTCAGTCCAGAAATGGTTAGCCATCACTGACTTAGGCCAGCCTTCTCCCATGTGTATCCTTTGGAGATGTGAGGATTTCACTCCCCTAAGGGCAGTATTGGCTACTGACAGTGGGAATTGACACACCGGTTTAAAGGATAGCAGATTGCCCAACCTTACTTGTGCTGCTCTTTGGAATCCATACGTTGCAGAGAGGTCCATGTGGCTCTTTGGAACCTGAGCTAATTGTTTAGTGTGGAGAACAGTGTGAGCCAAGAGCACTTTTTTTTGATAAGGGTAATATACATGAAGCTTTTATGGCAGCTGGATGATACACAGAAAGGTGAAAAGCTCCATATTTAGAGGGAGTCCGCCTCTCAATGCCAGTTGTTGAGAAGCAACGGCAGCAGGTAGCTATTGTTTTTGTCATCCTTATCCAGAATTTGAATTAAAAAATTAAACCAACTCTGGCACAAGGAAGCACTCACCATGGAAAGCAGAAGAGGGCAATTGCACTTATTGTCAATTCAGAATTTCACTCTTTAACAATGTGCCTGGAATTGAAATGAAAGTCCTTTTGTGTAATGGTAAAAATGCTGGCTAAAAAAACAGGAGACCATGAGTTCTAGATCTGCTTTAGGCATGAAAGCCTACTGGGTAACTTTGGGCCAATCATCAGGAGACTGTCAGTTCTAGTCCCGTTTTAGGCATGAAAGCTGAGTAACTGGTCCAATCACCAGGAGAGTTTGAGTTCTAGTCCCGCCTTAGGCACGAAAGATGATTGGGTAACTTTGGGCCAATCACCAGGAGGCTGTCAATTCTAGTCCCATTTTAAGCATGAAAGCTGAGTAACTGGTCCAATCACCAGGAGAGTTTGAGTTCTAGTCCTGCCTTAGGCGCGAAAGACGATTGGGTAAGTTTTGGCAAATCACCAGGAGACTGTCAGTTCTAGTCCCGTCTTAGGCATGAAAGCTGGCTGACTTTGGGCCAGTCCCCCACTCTCAACTCAACCCACCTCACAGGATTCTCGTTATGTGGAAAATGGGAAGAAACAGGGTTATAATGTCTATTGAATTATTTGTAAAGTAATAAAGATGGGATAAAAAAATCTTCTACAATATCGATGCTGGGTCTCTCTCCTTTTCTTCTCTCTGTTTCTGAAGCTCCTGAAGAGTGCGCCCCCATCCAACAGCAGTCTCCATTTCGCTCAACGCCAGGAGTGCGTCAATCGCTTTGCTGCCTGGTTTGGCTACATGCCTCTGGTGCATTCGCAGTTTCGCTTGGACCCAGTGCTTTTCAAGGATCAGGTATCTGTGCTACGGAAAAAGTACCGGCAAATGGAGAGGGACTAGCTCTGGGGGAGAAAGCTCACCAATGCTCTCTGAGAAGGAAGGCGCTTGGAGAAGACACCAACCACGCTGGACTCACTGCTTGCTGTAGGCCATTGGCGCTATGGCCGGATTTGGGGTTGGGTTCACTGCATCGATGCCCTTTGAACTTTGGATACTAAAAAAAAAATGGAAACACTCACTGGTAGCCAGGGGTGGTGCCAGAGGAATGTTCAGTCTTTATTGGGTTTTACCAGTATCAATAAAGTTTTGCAGAAAACAACTCTTTCTCGAATGCCTTCAGGTAGCCGTCTCTTTTCAGACCAGAGACAGAAATGCTGGCTTTGGTGTTTTGACACGGATGGTGAACATGGGTTCAAAATCTGTGGGGCCTAATCTACATTGGCTTCTACTGACCCATTAGCTAGAATTGCAGGTGCCGAAATCAGCCAAAGGGTGTATTTTCGAGTTGCTTGTTATTTCCCTGCTTTTTAGCAGAGGCAGGTGTTGTTGTTTTTTTATAGAACTAGCTGATAGCCTGGTGTTGCTTGGGTATTTATTTATCCTAATCTATACATTTGTCCTCAAAAATAATTCCAGACCAAACATAATTTCTAATGTTGGATTTTCCCCCTTACCAGAGGGAGGCCCCTTGTGGAGTATTGTGAAGCCATTACCATGGCAACTCCACTGCGCTGCACAATAGAAGCCATTTTATAGCAGAACGGTAGAAGCCATTTAAAGGCACAACAGGCTGCATCTTAACACAACACACACCCCGAGGGTGTTAGGAGTATCTTACCCCCACAGTATTTGTTTCCAGAGTGTAAGTCATCTGTGTACCAAGTTTGCTTGGAATTGCTCGAGGCGTTATGCTGAAACATACCCTCACAGAGCCATTTTTATATAGAGAGACAAAACATGATGTCTTTTGGGAAGATGAAACAATCTGAACATGCTGAAATCATGGTGTCCTCGGGCTAATTTTTTCTCCAGTGGTTGACTAAGCAAGGAAGAAAATCTTTCTTAACAGCCGTGCCACTTTGTTCTAAGACATGCTTCTCATTACCTTCTAAAACAGAGTTTCTCAATCTCTGAACCTTTTAAGATTTGTGGACTTCAACTCCCAGAATTCCCCAGCCAAATTTTGATCGCATGGCTTTGGGAAGGCTGCAGTGGTTCCTTAAGTGTGAAAAATGATCACATCACTTTTTTTCAGGGCAGTGATAATGTCGAACAGTCACTAAATGAATAGTTGTAAGTCAAGGACTACTTTTGATGCAAGATTTCTTGCAGGAAAGGGTGATGTTTAGGAGACGCTGTTCTGAGAAATGGACGGGTATAGAATGGGTGACACCCAGCTCAACAGTAGCAACTACGAGAGAGATCTATGTCCTAGTGAACCACTGCTTTAAGTATGAGTCAGCAGTGGGTTGCAGCTGCTCAAAAAGCAGGTGCAGTCCCTGGGCTGCATCAACAGAGGGACAGCATCAAGATCATGAGAATTGATAATGTTGTGGACCACCAGCGGCCAGCAAAGCTGGTGGCAGACTCAGACAGTGAGGAGGTTGGGGAGGAACATGGGCCAATCCTGGAGTCTGGGGAAGGCTCTGATGAGGGCTCTGCGTCAGAGGCAGAGAGGGGGCCAGGACCGTCTGACAGTTATCATCTGCCTTCGGAGTTGGACATCAGTGCGGCAGAAGAACAGCTGGAGCCTGTTCCCAGTGTGTGCATGAGCAGCGCTGCCAGGAGAAGGGAACAGCTAAGGAACAAGGGTCAACTAAGGAGTCAAACCACAAGTGGACAGTGAATGGACCCTCCCATAGGGAATAAAGAGGAGCGAAAGGGGAGGGGAGTTTGAAGGAGACAATTCTTATCATTAGGGTGAAGTTCTGTTCCTGACTTCTTGCCAAGTATTGTGTGCTACCGTGGCACGACAAAACTGCGGTCCACTAAAGCGCGCCCGATTAAAGCGCATACCTGACGTCATCAGCAGCGCGACAAATACCACCGTGGAGAAAAAAGGGCGCTTTAAAAAGCGCTTTTAAAGCAAGCTGATTCACGAAAAGGTAAGGGTTAGGTTTAAGTTTAGGGTTAGGGTTAGGTTAAGGGTTAGGGTTAGGTTTAGGGTTACATTAAGCGTTAGGGTTAGGGTTAGGGTTAGGTTAAGGGTTAGCGTTAGGTTTAGCGTTAGGTTAAGGGTTAGGGTTAGGTTAAGGGTTAGGTTTAGGGTTAGGGTTAGGTTTAGCGTTAGGTTTGGGGGGGTTAGGGTAAGGTTTTCGCGTTAATTTTAACTTTACCGCTCACAGCGTGATGTTTTCGTCGCGCTGTGATGACGTCAGGTACACGCTTTCGTCGAGCGCGCTTTAGTCTACCACGGTTTTGTGGTGGAACCGTGTGCTACAGAGTGACGTTTGGGAGATAGCGGCCTGGCAACTCTCCAAGCCTGATAAAGGTCTGTAGCTGTGAAATCTCTTGAAAGACTGTTGGCCGGGACTTTGCTGGAGAGGAAATCACTTTAAACTAAATAAAAGGGGTTTTATCGGGACGAGGAGTCGGCTTCATGCTTTTGGGAAGCCTCGGTCCGAACAGAACTAAGTGCAATCACACTTAGACTTATATACCGCTTTACAGTGCTTTTACAGCCCTCTCTAAGTGATTTACAGAGTCAGTCTCTTGCCCCCAACAATTTGGGTCGACGTTTTACCCACCTCGGAAGGATGGAAGGCTGAGTCAACCTTGAGCTGGTGAGATTTGAACTGCCTAACTGCAGCTAGCAGTCAGCAGAGATAGCCTGCAGTGCTGCACTCTAAGCACTGCGCCACTGTGGCTGATAATGCCACCATAGTTCATAATAACCACTGAATGCCTACTAGTGAAGCCACACTTGGAATATTGCCTCCAGTTCTAGTCACCACAATACAAAAAAGATGCTGAGAACCTAGAAAGTGTGCAGAGAAGAGCAACAAAGGTGACCCAAAGTCTGGATGCTCAATCGTATGGCGAACGGTTGAGGTATGTCTAATCTACTGAAGAGAAGGATAACTATCTTGCAGTTCTTGAGGGGCTGCAACAGAGAGGAGGGGGGGAGGGGTTGACGTATTCTCCAAAGCTCCAGAAGGCAGAACAAGACGTAACAGATGGAGCAGAAGTGAGATCCAACCTAGAAATAAGGAAGGATTTTCTGAGAGAGAACGATGAGTCAGTGGAACGGTTTCTCAGAGTTGTATGGGTGTTCCATCACTGAAGGTTTTCAAAAGTAGACTGGACAACCATTTGACCAGGATGGTTCTCCCGCCTTGATCAGGGGTTTGGACTAGAACAGGGGTCTCCAACCTTGGCAGCTTTAAGACTGGTGGACTTCAACTCCACAACCAGCAAAGCTGGCTGAGGAATTCTGGGAGTTGAGGTCCACCAGTCTTAAAGTTGCCAAGGTTGGAGACCCCTGGACTAGAAGACGTCCAAGGTCCCTTCCAGCTCTAGCAATCTATGTTTTATGAATAGGTGAGAGCACTTAAGCCATTTGCCAATTTCTCTTTGTTAGACTTCTCTTCCAAGCAAGGTGTTTTAAGCAAAGGATTTATTTCTGACAATGAGTGAGGCAGGGAGGTTCATGATCAAAGACAACATCCTTCCCTCCAGTTTGTCAGCTCTACTGGCCCATGGGGCTGAAATGTTAACTCCCTGAAAAGTTTTGGGAAGGTTGGGGGTCCATTAGCAAAAGGGAACATACCAATTGCAACGTATTTTAACCAAGGTGTCAAAATGCATTGTATACTAGCCTGGCTCTCTATCTTTGGCAGCTGAACCGAATAATTTCTGGGTCAACTATGGTGCAAGGAAAAAAAAAAGCTGTGTATGCAGTTTTGCAGCAGAAACACAAAGCTGTGAAGGGAACACTTTCTCACTGGAGGAACTTCGACAGCTTGAAGTGCTCTAATGCCATGCTAGTCAGTGGTGGGATTCATTTTTTTTTACTACCGGTTCTGTCAGTGTGGCTTGATGGGCGTGGTGCGGCTTGATGGGCGTGGCTTGGTGGGCATGGCAGGGAAAGGATACTGCAAAATCTTCATTTCCTCCTGATCAGCTGGGACTCAGGAGGCAGGGAATAGATAGGGGCAAGGGCAGTCAGAGGTGGTATTTACTGGTTCTCCGAACTACTCAGAATTTCCGCTACCGGTTCTCCAGAACTGGTCAGAACCTGATGAATGCCACCTCTGATGCTATTCTTACAATGTTTTCTCCAACAAAGCAGAGAGGTGGCATCGCCATCTTCCTCTGCAGTGATACTGTTTTTAAAAAGGGATGAATTAAACAGTAGAGGGGGAGGGGGAGTAGGTTGCTGGCCAGCTATCGCTTTTGGCATTCCTATTGTTGCTCAGTGCAAAGACTTTCCAGAACTCTTTAGTTGGTTCTCTGCTTGATGAGGATTATGCAGATTTTCGGAAATGATTCTGAATGACTGGGGAATCAATAGAAGAGAGTATTTGTAGCTCAAGGTTGAACTATTGAATCCTTGGTGCAGGAGTGAAATGCTACCCGTTCGGACCAGTTCACCTGAACCAGTGGTAAAAATGCTACTGGTTTGCCCGAACCAGCAGTAAAAAAAATGCTGCGGGTTCAGATGAACCGATTTTTCCTATGATCACCTCTGACACTTCCTGCTTTCTAGCAAACCTAAACCGCATGGTACAGTGGATTTCCCCCCCCCCCCCCAATCGCTGTTCGCTTATCTTTGCAAGTGCTCAGTAACAGGCTCCACCCACACGCCCGAACCTCATCACGTCCGTTTTTTATGCTCTGCGCATGCACGGGAGATCCTGCGCATATATAGAGGTGCCGTGTGCGAGCGCTTACATTGCTACCGAACCGGTAATAAAGGCAAGTGGATTTCACCCCTGCCTTGGTGGTCTCTGAGCTTTGGCGGTTTTCTTGCAGACTTTTCATTACCCAGCTAGGGAATATCATCGGTGCCCTGAAGATTTTACTTAGTTGGGTAAAGCAACATCTGTAAATAAACAGCCAAGCTCAGAAAGCACCAAAAATTCCATGGTTTGAGGAATGGAAACGGGCTGCGTGGAAGTGCCAGGAGTTACTGATTTGGTCGAGGTTTTCCCAACATGGAAAGAAAAAAATAGATGAGAAAGGAGGATAAAGAATACATTACTATAATATCTGCTGAAAGATTAGTGAAGCTAATGTTTGTATTTTTGCTGTGTGGAAGGATTTGGTTACTATTCTCTTGGCAAAAATGTATGGGAATGAAGCCAAATGGAGACATAATTCCTTGATTTCTTTTCCTGATGGGGCTGATACAGTTGCTCCAAAACATTTCCCACATCTGAATGGCTGATTAACAGATGTCAATAATGCCACAATTAGGTGTCAAGCCAAGGAAGACTTGGGAACTGATGAAGAGAATGTCAGTCTACATTGAAAGTCAACTGCAGTCAAACAAACCACCCTTCCCATCTGGAAAGTACCATGTTGGGTGGTGAAGATCTAATAGCTTTCATATCATAATCTACAACCAGCTTTTTCCGATATGGTATCTTCCAGGGTTTTAACTACAGCTCCTGAATTCAAAGAAGCCTGGAGAAAGCCTAGAAAATGGAACTTGAAAGGAAACATTGTTTTATCGCTGGTGTCAGGGTTCCAAATAGCATCCCATATAAAGTCAGAGTCTGAAGCAAGAGATTCCTCAAAGATCCAATTTATCAAAAGAGCCATGTTGGCACATCTGGGAAAACCCGAATCTGAAAGCTTCCAGGTTTTCCCACCCAGTTGAAAGTTCAAGATCCTGTCCCAATACCCATCATCACATGGTCCAATCTTTCACTGCCACGAAGACAGATTCCACCCATCCAGTTCTGGCCAGATGCAGAGACAAAGATGACCTTGATTTTCTAAGAAGAATGTTATTATGGCTACGTTTCACCCAACTTCATATAATCCCTCCTCACCTTTCCCCACAGTAGAAAGTGTGGCAGGCCTGAAATCCAAAAAGAAAAGATGGCTTGCAGGCCTCTGCTGGTCTCTAGCAAACAAATGTTTAGCTCCAGAAATCCAGATATATAACTAATGAGACTGGTAACCAGCAATCTACAAATCACACACAGATGAATAGATCTTCCTTCTTATGCTAGATAAATCCCAGAGTCTGATAACCAAGTACGTGATTCAGCTGGGAAAACAGTATTTCTTTCCATCTATTGCCAAAGCAGGACCTTAACTAAACCTTCCTTCACGTGAAAAGGCCTTTCCTGGCTGTGGCACAAATCCTCTCTCTCCAAGCCAGGGAATTGGTCTTCCATTAAACACTTTCCAAATACACTTTTAGGGAAGTGCTGGCCAAAGGAACAATTGCTATTTGTAAGCATCCCATTGCAGGCCTTAAGGTAAAATTCTATCAATCCACTGATCCCTTCTGCAAGGAAACCTACAGCCTGTTAACCATAAAGCAGCTTTTCTTTCTTCTTTTTGAAATATATATTTTATATACAGTATATTTGATTTTTGAAAACTGTAGAATATATTTCAAGATCCCTGCTTTGTATGTCAGGGGCAATAAATCTGGAAGCAAGGCAGTTCAAATGCCTATGGGTTCATTGCATGCGAACACTCTACAACAGGGGTGTCAAACTCGTGTAATCACGGCATCATCACGTGATTTATTGTGACTCTCCCCTCCCCTCGCTAAACCGGGTATGGGCGTGACCAGCATGTGACGCAACCACCCTGCGGGCCACAAGTTTGACACAGCTGCTCTACAAGAATCTAAACTACTAACAGTCAAAACAAATTGGCGGTAAATAAGAGTCACCAGAATTCAAGGTGGGCTGGACTTAATCTGTTGTGAGTGCAAAGAGACTCTAAGTTGATGACCTGCTTGACCTCTCCCCTGGTCATCTCCTACGGTACATAATGTGCCTTTCAATCGCTTGCTGAGTGAATTTATTTTTGAGGATCTGTTGGTGCCTTTGCAATCTTTGAAGTGTGCTACCAAGTGGCAACAGAAGAGATGTAACCCATCGTAAAAGAGCCACTTGCCATAAATATATAAATGAATGAGTGAAGCTGGTGAGGTTACTCCTGGCCACCTACGTTTTGTTTTGTTGTTCCCTGTACATGTGGGAACATTTCCAGGAAGCTCTGTGCTGCATCCACCCAAGTGTTTATTTTCTTAGAATGCTTATGGGATCTATGTGGGTCCCATAGGTACACTTAGAAAGAAAAACCAATGCTAGCGGCTGATATTTAGCTTTGTGGCACATCAGCTTCCCCTTTATTATTATGTTTCAATAAATACTATTTGGGGGGGGGGGAATGCAACGTAGAATCTGGTGGATCAGGAAACAAGAGAGGCCAAAAAAGATATTTGCAGGCACATTCCTGCCTCTAAACATCACATTGTCAACTTCATAATTTATTTTGGCAAGATATAAGCCAATATCTATTATCTCGGAATTGAACTGCTCTGTTCCAGGACCTTACAGGCTAGACAGATGGGAAATTACCAGTTCAAATTGCACACAATAATTTGAACAAAGTGAATGCCAATCTATATTTCCCCCCTTTAAAAATAATGGTTTTCTATGCATCATTTTTAAAGGGGTTGCAGTACATAAGGCTTTTAACGTAACGGCACTATCTCCACAATAGCATGCAATTTAACCTTTAACAGTTTATCAGAAATGTAACAGTTTCAATTCCCTAAGATCAGCATCTAACTGGATAGTCAATAATTTAATCACTGGCTTCTCAGCTTTTTGAAGCCTTTCAGTATTTTTGTGGGTGTCTTCAAATGGTCACCAATTTACCACTTCTGCTTACTCATGTAATTTTCTTAATAGTGGACTCTTATTTGGGGTTTTGCTTACTTTTCCAGATGTCAAAATTGTCCTTGGCTGCTGGACATTTTACAACTTTCATCATAAATCATATGATTCTTACATCGTAAAATAAAACTGGATAATCAAACCAAGTTTAAAAGGTTTTCTTTCATTAGTAACTTGCCCCCACCCCCACCCCCAAGGAGCTTGGGGAGAATGAGAATTATCTCAATTTATACTTAAAGGTAAAGGTTCCCTTTGCAGATATGTGCTAGCTGTTCCTGACTCTAGGGGGCAGTGCTCATCTCAGTTTCAAAGCCAAAGAGCCAGCGCTATCCAAAGATGTCCCCGTGGTCATGTGACCGGCATGACTAAACGCCGAAGGCGCACGGAACACTGTTACCTTCCCACCAAAGGTGGTTCCTATTTTTCTACCTAGCATTTTTTACATGCTTTCGAACTGCTAGGTTGGCAGAAGCTGGGACAAATAACGGGAGCTCAATCCATTACGCGGCTTTAGAGATTCAAACTGCCGAACTGCCAACCTTTCTGATTGACAAGCTCAGCGTCTTAACCCCGTTAAATTAGATTGGAATGAAAAGAGTCCAGGTTCATCTCTGCAATTAGCCATGAAAATGGACTAGATCATTTTTGTATTATTACTATTCGTTACTATTCAGTTACTACTGATATGGGCAGTGAATGGATACAATCTTAACCAGACGAAAACAAGAAGGCAATTTCCTACCTTAACAGCCATCCTTACCTGAAACATTATCCCACTTGCCTGTGAATCCATCCTGCCCTGAAATAATACTGATCCATACACTATGGGACAGTGTTTGTCAACTTCAACAACTTGAAGATTTACTCACTTCAACCTCTCAAGAGTTCTGGGAGTTGAAGTTCAGACATCTTGAAGTGACCAAGGCTTACAAATAATGCTACAAGATTTGCCTTTGCTAACATGATGTCTCTGGAATACTAGATGCTACCCTGGCTTATTCAACAAGTAAAGCATCAAGTGATTGGTTTGAATGTGTTTATTTCAATTTAGGTGCCACCTAGCTCCACCCAACCCTGGGATTTGGTTTTGCATGAACCCATTCCTTGTGGTTTTTCAATTATGTTCAAAAGCTGGGCTTTGCAGGGAGACCATTTACTTATTTGGTAAATCATGGTTTATCAATGTTGCATGGAATTGACCAGCAGTTCAGTTGGTGGGCTCCTATATTGTCCAAAGACAGAAACCATGTTACAGCCCTCATTGAATGGTTTGCACATTTGAAAAGAAGCCCAAACAAATCACATTATCATGGCTTAGCATGACACTCAAAACTAGTCACTTTGACTATATAGGTGGTGGTGACCGGAGATAACAGCTCTTATAGTTTTGACCTCTGGAGATGACCAGAATGGGAGAAGGTCAACATAGGAGATTAAGAACTTGATTTTGGAAATTATTGCCAATAATATCAGCACTGGGAGTACTGGGCAAAACTCTGTATTTATTCTCAAACACATACTTTATATAATTATTAAATCCCTAAGTAAGCACACTAAGGAAATGGGGTAGCAAATACATAAAACCACTTAAATAAAGCACTTGATGGAACACATCCACATAATTACACCGATAAAAACAGTATTGAACATAATCTAATTCTAGTAGTCCTCAACTTCCAACCACAATTGAGTGCAAAAGTTACGTTACTGAGTCAGTTAAGTGAGTTTTGCCCAATTTTACAACCTTTCTTGTCACAGTTGTTATGTGAATCACTGCAGTTGTTAAGTTAGTAACACGGTTGTTAAGTGAATCTGGCTTCCCTGTTGACTTTGCTTGTTAAAAAGTCACACAAAGGGGATCGCATGACCCCCAGGACACTGCAACGGTCATAAATATGGATCAGTTGCCAAGCATCCCAATTTTGATCATGTGACCATGGGGATGTTGCAATGGCTGCGTGTGAAAAAGTCATAAGTCACTTTTTTTCAGTGCTGTTGTAGTTTTGAATGGTCACTAAATGAACTGTTGTAAGTTGAGGACTATCTGTAGGGATTATCACCCTGCCTAAGCCATTTTTAATATGGCAGCCCTTCCAGCCTTCCATGCAGATTGTTATTCTAAGGAATTCTTGAGATAAAGTAGGCGAAAGGCTTTTAATATTACTAGGTTCAAAACACAACAGCAGTAATTAAAGCAACCTATTTTTGTTCATGTCTTACGATCATGAAACAGAAGTGAAAAATGGAAATGCCAAAAGAAGAATAAAACAGCGGGAAGGTTTATTCAATGCTACTGGTTAGCAGATGGAGGCATAAAGGAGATCCTGACCCCAATTTAATTCACTTTCCCTATGTCTTACCTGCAAGAGGAAATCAAGCATGTCCATAACCCAAGTTATATAAATCTCTAATGCCCTCCAGTGGTTGGCTGAAGGATTCGAATCAGGGTTTCAACTTTTATCAATAAGAGGGAGCATTGTTTCAAAAGACAATTTTGATTCTTGCAGTCTACAGGCTTGCACAAACCATGCAGAATCTGATTTCAGTCGTCAAGTTCAAAATGAATCCAACTCAACTATTTCCAATTGAACAGAAAAATCATTTGGAGGGATTGTTCAAATTAGTTGCCCAAATCCACTTATTATCTGGATTTCTGAATCAGTTGGAAAAAAGAACCTTTAGCACGCATATACAAAAACAACTGAAATTGTCTGTATCAATTCAGGGAGACCTAATTGCCTGAATCAACTGTCCAGTTTCATTCAAAAGCAATTTAGAGTTTTAATCAAATGGTTTTCAAATTAACGGTCCAAACTGAATATTCACACAGATGTAGTGATCGGTTTACCAACTGCTGTGAGAAGCCATAACTGTGATGTGTTAAGAGCTGTCATTTCAGTTTTTCTAGTAATATTAGAGCAGTAAAACAGGATGTGGAGCCATCCAACCTCCATTATGCTGAACTAACAATGATGAGGACAGGTTTATTTTATACTGATAACCCGACATCACCTGGGTATTTATTTATAGGGGGGAAATGTCCAGACCAAACATAATTTCTAATGTTGGATTTTCCCCCTTACCAGAGGGAGCCCCCTTGTGAAGTACTGTGAAGCTGTTACCATGGCAACTCCGCTGCGCTATACAGTAGAAGCCATTTTACAGCAGTACAGTAGAAGCCATTTTAAGGCTCAACAGGCTGTATCGTAGCAGAACACACACCCCTAGGGGTATTAAGGGTGTCTTACCCTATAGTATTTTTTTTCCAGAGAGTAAGTCATCTGTATACCAAGTTTGGTTGAAATTGCTCAAGGCATTCCAGTGTTATACTGGAACACACACACACAGCCATTTATGTGTGTGTGTGTGTGTGTGTGTGTGTGTGTGTGTGTGTAGATTGTGCCAAAAATGGTTGGGTGATGCCAGAAGATAATTCCCCCTAGTGGTTATAGCATCTTCATAGCTTCACTCATCTGTAGTTGAAATGATAAAACACCTGTGCTTCTTATTGCTATTTTAGGAAAATGGTAGTTGGAAAAATCTAAGAAGCAAGTACAATTTGGGGACAGAGCAAGGCGGGATGCTATGAAGGGCCCTGGGATCAAAGTCTGCCTACAAAAGCCAGAGAACGATGCACAAGGCTTAACAAGCAGGTCGTAAAAAGGAGCAAAACTCACTTAAGTAATGTCTCACTTAGCAACAGAACGTCTGGGCTCAATTGTGATCGTAAGTTTTGTACACAATTCAAGCATTACCTTTTTTCCAGAGTGATGTCATGACCAACATTTTGACTTTTTTCACCCCTTCCCATGTGGTTGCCCCTGCTAGAAAGTTTGAGTTTCCTTAATCTCCCTCCACTACTCCTTTTCAATAGGAAATGGGTCATATTATACTCCACTAGCTCCTTTCTGTTTTATCTACTAGTCCTAAAAGAAGAAATCCTGGCTTCAATTAAATTTTTAAAATCCTCTGTACCAAAGAATGTGTCTGAGACCAAACTTTATTTTAGCTTTCGTCCACCAAGCATGACAAAATTACCTTCATGTTCAGGTTGCCAACATACGTTTGAAGTGCATTCTAGATAATTTATTTGGCATCCTATACCAAGGTACAGCATTTTATAAAAATTCTCTTTGAGATCATAACACAATGTAAATTTCAACCTTTCAACCACACCTTTTCCCATCTGTATATTATAACCAAAATTCTCTGTCTACCTTATCGTACATTTTTTAACCTTCCTGTTTCAAATTTCAGTAAGTTTATACAAGTACGTTTTAGTAATTATATGTTCATCATCACTGCACAATTCTATTTGAAATTCTATCTTACTTGGCCCCATATCAAAAAATGTTTTATCCATTTTGAATTTTTCTGATAATTGTAAATGTCAGGCGTAAACAACCAGGCCCACAACTGTAAAGTCCAAACTAGCTACCTTATTGTTTTCTGCCCATAATATTGGACAATAAAGTAGCTAGTTTGAATTCTACAAGGGTGTGACTGGGTCTGCCTAACAAACCCATTGAATACTATATCCTTCTGCTACTGTTTTGTTTCTAGGATATGCTTCTTCAGCTGAGACCTTTAAGACACAACCTCACTTTATATTTATATACCGTATTTTCAGTATGACACATCTAATACAATGATTTCTGAAATCCACATTAACCTTTAACTTTATCATACTATAAATATCTGTGGCATCCAGTGGTGAAATTCAAAATTTCTTACTACTGGCTCTGCAGGCGTGGCTTAGTGGGCATGGCAGTGGAAGGATACTGCAAAATCTCCATTCCCTCCCCACTCCAGGGGAAGGATACTGCAAAGTCTCCATTCCCACCCTACTTCAGGGGAAGGGTACTGCAAAGTCTCCATTCCCACCCTACTTCAGGGGAAGGATACTGCAAAATCTCCATTCCCACCCTATTCCAGGGGATGGATACTGCAAAATCTGCATTCCCACCCTACTCCAGGGGAAGGATACTGCAAAATCTGCATTCCCACCCTACTCCGGGGGAAGGATACTGCAAAATCTCCATTCCCTCCCCACTCCAGGGGAAGGATACTGCAAAATCTCCATTCCCACCCTACTTCAGGGGAAGGATACTGCAAAATCTCCATTCCCACCCTATTCCAGGGGAAGGATACTGCAAAATCTGCATTCCCACCCTACTCCGGGGGAAGGATACTGCAAAATCCCCATTCCCTCCCCACTTCAGGGAAAGGATACTGCAAAATCTCCATTTCCTTCCCACTCCTGGGGGAAGGTTATTGCAAAATCTCCATTCCTACCCCACTCTGGGGCAGCCAGAGGTGGTATTTGCCAGTTCTCTGAACTACTCAAAATTTCCGCTACCGGTTCTCCAGAACTTGTCAGAATCTGCTGAATTTCACCCCTGGTGGCATCCAAATCTTAAGACATGACCTTCTAACTCTAAAAGTCTCTTACTTTTCGGCCACATTCATTCTTTCATCCAGAACAAACAACAAACAGCAAAATACAATATCAAATCTGATAAACCCAACCTTCTACTTTCATTTGCATTTTGTAACACTTTAACTCGTGTTTTCCCCCCTTGAAGTATACATTTAGATATATCTTTTTGTCATAGTTTAAATGGCACATCAGTTGTCAAAACAGATATTGTCTGAATCAAAAACATCATTCGTGGCAAAACATTCATTTTTAACAAGGGATTTGCCCCAACAGTGTGAAATTTATTTTTTCCCATCTTAACCTATCTTTAATTGCATTGTGTGTTCTAGTTATTTTGAAATAACATACCATTCATATTTGTCACAGTAATACCCAAGTATTTTACTTTTTTCTCAATCTTAAAACCATTTTTCTTCATTAGTTCTACTTGATTTTCTAATTTCAATATTTTTGTTAACATCTTTGCCTTCTGATTATTACCCTTAAAACCTGCTAAAAATGTACCAGTCCTTTATTTTTCCCATTAATTTCTACTCCCTCTAGTGGATCTTTTAAAATTACTAGTAACACCAAATCACCTGCAAATGTCCAGAGCTTTTATGTTTCTTTTTAAATCTTAACTCCCATAATTCTCTCGGCCTGTCTTACGTCTCTATTCAGTGCTTCAAGAGCTGAATTATTTCAATATATAATTATTGAGTTGAGGCTATAATGTGCAGAGTGATACAAATATAAACATTATTGACCATGGAGGAATGTTAGGTGAAATTTGACAGAACTGCTAAGATGGACAAATTAATTTGTTTTATTAGAGAAAAGATACTATTTACATTTACTGGTAATTGGAAACCACTTATGGATTTTTTGCATAAAAATAAAAGAACTGAACATATGATTTATGGCTTTGATGATTATACAGGAGAGATTATAGAAAGAAGAGCATTTAGAAAGTATCTTTAGAGAGAGAGATTGAAATATAATTATAACAACCGCTTTGAAGAGGATTGGAAACCACTTTTTGTGTCTTTTTTTTCCTTAACTTTGTTTTCTTGCAATTTTTGCTTTCTCTTTGCTTTCTTTGCTTTCCTTTTTTCTTCTTTCCTTTACATTAGGTTTTTTTTTCTTTTTCAAAAATTTCAATAAAAATCATATTAAAAATTAACTGCAATAGTTCCTCATCAAATGGGCTTCTGATGAACTTTTAGTTGGAGGCAAAAAGAAGCATTCAGATGAGGTACGATTCACCATTCATCTACAACTCCTTAAACCAAATGCATTTATCCTAAAATCACAAAGAGATGGACAAAGCTAAGATATTACAGACGTGCTGTATTTGTGGGCGTCTAAATTTTAAAATGGTCTTAGCCTAGCAAGTTCTGGTTTTAGAATGGCAATGAGACCTCTAAAAATAGTGAATATAAGGTTGTGCTTATTGGTCGAAATTAAAACTTGAGAGGCGCTTTAAGAAGTCTTGCCTAGTAAACAGATATGGAATGATGCATAAAGTAGATTCCATAACTACATAAATAAATAGACAGGAAATTCCTGCCATTTTGTTATAAAAAAGGAAGGAAGGAAGGAAGGAAAGAGAAGGTATTTTGGCTTCATTTCAAGCAAACTAAGAATTGCACTTTCCATTCAATGATTCCAGAAGAAGGATTTAGCCACAAGGAGTCAGTAAATCAGGTTACACTTAGGATATTTTTGAGGTAGCAGCTTTAACATGGCTGAACATCCATCTCCAGCTTACTTGGCGACAGTGGATCAGTCTGTGGGACTCTGGCATTTTTGGCAATCCTTCATGTCCTCCGAATAGTTTTCTATCTGGATTGTTGTCGTGTGGAAATCAAAAGCTTTTTGCAGTCGGCAGCTGGCTTCCTTCAAGACCGTCTGGGCATCAGCATCTTTATCTGGGACAGAAATGGCAAAGCTAAGGGACAAGTTTTGGAGATGGTGCAGGGGTGAAATTGAGCAGGTTCTAGAGAACCGGTAGCAAAAATTTTGAGTAGTTCAGAGAACTGGCAAATACCACCTCTGGCTGGACCAAGAGTGGGGTGGGAATGGAGATTTTGCAATATCTTTCCCCTGCCACACCCATCAAGCCATGCCCGCCCACAGAACTGGTAATAAAAAAAAATTTGAATTTCACCACTGAGATGGTGGGAAAATTGAAGTCTCCACCCCTTTTAAAAGCCAGCCTTCAAGAATGGATAACGATGGTTCTAATTTAATCTGGGCAGGCTTCAAAACTTATTTGGAAAAACTGATTTAGGTCTTAGCACTTCTCTAACGTTCTTAGACAGGGGTATCAAACTCATGGCTCAGGGGGCCGGATCCGCCCCGTAGGGTGCTTAGATCTGGCTCACAGGGTGGCCCTGGAAACAGTGAAAGACCGGCCCATAATGCCTCTGCCAACAAAAACAGAGCTTGGAAGGGCTGCACACGTCCTTCACAAACTCAGTTTTTGCTGGCAGAGGGTTGCAGGAGGCCATCACAACCTAAAACTAAAGCTTGTTTTCGTTGGCAGAGCACTTGGGCCACCACAGGCACCAACACAAATGACGTCGAGCTGGCCACACCCACCCTGGTCACCTCCATCCCGGCGCTCCAATGTCAAACACAATGCAGCCCTCAATGAAATCGAATTTGACACCCCTGTTCTTAGAGAAGAATTATGGTGGCGCAGTGGTTAGAATGCAGTACTGCAGACTACTTCTGCTGATTGCCGGCTGACTGCAATTTGACAGTTTGAATCTCACCAGGCTCAAGGTTGACTCAGTCTTCCATCCTTGGAAAATGTCAAATATTTTTTTTAAAAAAAGACAGTTGTCTTTAAGTAAAGCTTAATTTTGCTAACTTTAGAGAAACATTTATGGAGTTGTCTTGGCAAACTCTCACCATCATAAAGGTAGTCCTCAACTTACAACCATCTGCTTAGCATCTGTTCAAAGTTATAACGGCACCAAAAAGGAGACTTACAGACAGTTCTAATACTTACAAACGTTGCAGCATCCCCATAGTAACATGATCAAAATTTGGAAACTTCCAGTGCTGGGATTCAAATAATTTAACAACCGGTTCTCTGCCCTAATGAGCAGCTAGGTGGGCGTGGCCATGGTGGGGGTAGCCAGGGAGTGTGACAGGCAGCACTCAGGTTCCTGCACACCCCTGGGAGCAAAAACATGCTACAGGGGCAGTACCCCCCCATTTTGGGCCTAGGAGGCCTCCCTGAAGCCTCCTGGGAGCAAAAATGGGCTGCAGGGAGATGTGCTGCAACCCTGTGCCCCATTTTGGGCCTAGTAGGCCTCCCTGCACTTACCTGGGAGCCCAGGGGGCACTCCTGGAACGTGCAGGGCAGGAAGGGGCAGGGCCAGCCAGTAATTTAACAACTGGTTCGCCCAAACCGGCTGAATCCCACCACTGGAAGCTTGTATTTATGACAGTTGCAGCATCCTGGGGTCATGTGGCTGCCATTTGAAATCTTTCCAGGGGGCTTCCAAAAGCAAAGTCAATGAGGGAAGCTGAATCCGCTTAATGACCATGTGATTCACTTAACAATTGCAGTAATTTGGTTTAAAAACCATGACAAGAAAGGTCACAAAAGTGGGCATGACTCAATAACTCAACAATTTGAAGAAATGTGGACTTCAGCATGCTGGCTGGGGGAATTTTGGGAGTTGAAGACCGTACATTTTCAAGTTGCTACAGCTGAGAAACACTGAACTATAGTTATTTTGGGTGCCTGGGTTTATTTTCCTTGTTCCAGAATGGTGCAAATTCTAAACTTCTAAACTTGCCCCATTATTGTGTAACTTACTGATTGCGATATGGACTGACAGCACCGGCTGTGATACTGTTAGAGCCCAGATATGGAGGCTATGAATGGCTTTCACTTCATTTATAGAAAGCAGGATGGTCTTCACATCATTGAAATCTACGCTTTTTGGAGTACCTATAAGACAATAAGAAAGAAAAGGGAGAAATAAGTCAAAACAACAGGATGTGAACAATCTTGCAAGTTCTACATCTCTCTCACACTCTGAACTTCCTATCTTGGATGAAGCTTTCAGCATCTGTTTCAGTTATGTATTTATCTGAGCTTCTTTTCTTGGAGACTCCCAAAGTTGAATCTTGCCATCTGAGCAGAAGCTGGGCAAGACCTTCAGCTGAGTTTGTAATTTATATAAGGTATTCCTTTTACACTGGAAGGTTTTAAGGTTGGATAACCATTTGTCTGAAGTGGTGGTGGGTTTCCTGCCTAAGCAGGGGGTTGGATTAGAAGACCTCCAAGGTCCTTCCGACTCTGTTATTCTATTCTATTCTATTCTATTCTTAGTCTTATTCTTTTTTTTTTTAAATTTTATTTCCATTCCATTCTATACAATCACGTTTACTGTGCATAACCGGGGCATATAACATTGAATAATAAACACAGCCCTCACTTATATAGAAAATGCCCTCTACAATACAAGCCCAATATACCTCCTTGGCCCACCATACACCCTCTTTCAACCCCCTCCAACTTTCATTCTTCCTTCTTACATACCCCTCTACTACCTACTTCCCCCCCCCTCTAACACTCCCTCTCTTAATCCATTCCCTCCCTTCCTTCTCTTCCTCCTCTCTCTCACCCTCTCCACTCTCCTTCTTTCACTCAACTCCTCCCTTCGGTATACTTCTATTACCTTCCAATATATTCAGCTTGTTCTATTTTAACACTAAAATTAAAAAGCCACAGTATACAAGTGGAATCATGTACTTTAGAATTTAACACATATTGTATTTCCCCCCTCCCCCCAGAACCCCACCTCCCTTCCCTCCCCCCGACTTCCCAGAGCCCGTCTTAGTCTTATTCTTAGTCTATTCCATTCTTTTTTCTATTCTATTCTTCTTATTCTTATTCTATGCCATGCCATTCCATTCTTTATTCCATTCCATTCCATTCTTTATTCTATTTTATTCTATATTCTCTTCTCTTCTATTCTTCAAACTGACTTTTCAGTACCCAGCAATAGAGAGGCTAAGGTAAAGTATAACTTTACGTGCCATTTCATATGTCGGTTATAAAGGTAATCCTTGACTAACAACAGTTCTTTTAGTGACTGTTCAAAGTTACCAGGGCACTGCAAACTGACTTACGAGACAGTTTTTCACACTTACAAACATTGCAGCACGGTCACGTGATCAGAATTCAGCTGCCTGGCAACTGATTCATATATATGACGGTTGCCGTGCCCTGGGGCCATGTGCAACCTTGTGGCAAGCAAAGTCAATAGGGAAGCCAGGTTCGTTTAACAACCGGGTTCCTAACAACAACTGCAGTGATTCACTTAACTACGGCAAGAAAAGTCATAACATGAGGCAAAATTCATGTAACAAATGTGAACCATATTAAATAGCGTAGCTTTGTCTAGCATGAATTACTGGGATGTGCTTAAAAAGCCGTATCAAATTAAATTAACATCACTGCAATTTAAATGGATGGCATGTCTTTTCAACCTATAATCATTTCCCTTTCTAGAAGTTAGCTCTTTTGTTGGATTAGCAAGACATTCCCAATGGGTGGGTAGGGGAAGATTCAGTCTGGAAGGTCCTTGGTGCGCTCAGAGCTTGATGGTTTTCTTGCAAATGTTTCATTACCCAAACTAGATAACATGCATCAGTGCTGATGCTGTAACCCAGTTTGGAAATAAATGCACTAGTGTTGGGCTTCAAAAACTTTAGCAAGGGGTTCTCTGCCTGGTTGCTGGATGGGCGTGGCCTAGTTGGCCTCCTGAACCATGGGGGGGGGGTGTTGCCCTCCCTGGGCTACGGAGGCTTTCCTGGAGCCTCCAGGAGGGTGAAAACAACCTCCCCATGCTCTGGAGGCCAGAAACAGACCTTCCCGAACAACCAAGCTCAGGGAGCACCAAGGACCCCTCAGTTCAACCCTGAGCTACAAATATTCTCCTTTTAAGATCCAGTCTGATTTCCTCCTGGAATAATCTTTCTAAGAACGGTTTTTAAATGGCTTTCTGGTGGGGGATGGCAGGAAGGATGAGAAGGCTTCTGTCCCTCCAGTTGGAAGTCAAAGGTTGGGAGCAAAGCACAATGCAGATGTGTGGGTAGCATCCAGTTGTGGGGAGGGACCTGGGGCCATCACAATCTATGATGCATTTCTGACGTTTGTCTACTACTGCCTTGAAAGCACTAAAGGAGCTTGTCATGGCAAACACAAATGGTTTCTCCTCTGGGTGTTTCAAAGGTGCTTTTCCCAAAAGAACTGGACTTTGTTCTATTTCCTTGAAAACGTTTTGCTTCTCATCCAAGAAGCTTCGTTGGTTCTAACTGAATGATGGGGAATGGAAGGCTCTCTGTTCTTTGCAGTTAGAACTGGAGAAAGATCTTGAATGAGAAGCAAAATGTTTCCAAGGAAAATAAACAAGAAAGTCCAGTTGCCTTTTGGAAAAGCACTTTGGGGACCACCTGGATGGTGGAGAATCTCCACAGACATTTTCTCCTCTGGGTGGTGTTTACGTCATGCTTTTATTATTCCTACTCTATCATCCAAGTCAACATGGGGCTGTTGTCTTCAAGAACTCAACGCAATGCTCTCAATCCCATCTCCCAGCCCTAGGAAATGACCTTCCATCAGCACACGGATGACATCTCGGAGAATGTTCAGTGTTGTTCCAAGGACCAGGATGGAAAACACAAAGGTACAGATAGGATCCACGTATTTATATTTTGGCTAGAAAGAGAAGAAAATAATCAGTGAGTCCTCTCTTCAATCAAGGCCTGAATCCCCTTCTAGACTCTGCTTGGCCTTTACTTCACCAGTGAGTCACAGCTGACATGGTTAAGTGAATTTGGCTTCCCCATTGACTTACCTTGTCAGAAGGTCACAAAAGGTGAACAGATGACTCTGGGACATTCAGTTGCCAAATGTCCGAACTTTGATCAGTTAACCATGGGGATGCTGCAACGATTGTTAAGTGTGGGGAAAAACTGTCGTAAGTCTTTTTTTTTCAGTGCCGTTGTAACTTTGAATGGTCACTAAACAAATGGTTATAAGTTGAGGACTACCTGTAATGTCCTACAGAGTACTGGTCTTGTTCCCTACTCCCTCAAATTAAAGGTGTGGGAAGGAGCCTCAACACTCTTCAATAATCCAACAAGATGAATGAGTTTGATTTAACTACCATGTTTCCCCAAAAATAAGACAGGGTCTTATTTTCTTTTGACATTTGAAATAAGCGCTTGGCCTTATTTTCAAGGAGGTCTTATTATTTTTGAGGTGCAGGAGGTGGCGAGTGTTGTCACCTCATGCCTGCTGCTGTGTTGCAATATTTTCAGGGAGGGCTTATTTTTGGGTGGGGGCATATTTTAGTGCACGCACTCAAAAGCCCAATTGGGCTTATTATCCGGGAGGTCTTATTTTCAGGGAAATAGGGTAGCTAGATACGTATTTCCACTTCTTGCTTTAAGCTTGTGATCCACTAATTAAGATTACAATGAAAGATAGAACCTGGTGGTTCCATAAAGTTGTTGGGAGACTATTCTATGATGGATGTGGTGGCTCAGTGGATAAGATGCTGAGCTTGTCGATCAGAAAGGTCAGCAGTTTGGTGGTTCACATCCCTAGCACCACTTAATGGAGTGAGCTCCTGTTACTTCTCCCAGCTTCTGCCAAACCTAGCCGTTCGAAAACACATAAAAGATTCAAGTAGAAAAATAGGGACCAATTTGGTGGGAAGGTAACAGTGTTCTGTGCGCCTTTAGCGTTTAATCATGCCAGCTACATGACCACGGAGACGTCTTCGGACAGTGCTGGCTCTTCGGCTTTGAAACGGAGATGAGCACCGCCCCCTAGTCAGGAACCATTAGGACATATGTGCCTTGTTTACTTTGTTCTATGATTGAGAGAGAAAAAAATATCTCTGTTGGAGCTCTTACCTTGAAGTAAATTATGATGGCGGCCACCAAGACTCCAATGCTTTGCACAAGATCTCCAACGACATGGATAAAAGCAGCTCGCACACTAGTATTATGTGTCCCCTCCTTATGACTGTGATGGCTATGACCATGTCCTGATTGGTGTAAGATAATGCCCATCCTACAGAAACATATTAATAAAGAGCCAGTTGTAAGCAGAACATTAATTAAGAGGCTGGAACTGAACCAAGAAAATAAGATTTCCTTTTTTAAGATTGACCAGACAAGGAGACCAATGGCATGTAGTTCAGTGCTACTTTTGGTACAGGTAGTCCTCGAGTTACGACCAGACTTGAGCCAAAAATTTATGTTGCTAAGCAAGACATTTGTTATGTGAATTTGGCTCCATTTTACGACCTTTCTTGCCATCGTTGTTAAGCGAATCCCTGCCATTGTTAAATTAATAACACGGTTGTTAAGTGAAAAATGGCTTCCTCGTTCATTTTGTCAGAAGGCCAGAAAAGGGGATCACATGATCCTAGCACACTGCAACCGTCATAAATATGTGTCAATTGCCAAGCGTCTGAATTTTGATCATGTGACCATGGGGATGTTGCAACGGTTATAAGTGTGAAAAACAATCGTAAGTCTTTTTTCCCTCAGTGCTGTTGTAAGTTTGAATGGTCACTAAACAAACAGTTATAAGTGGAGGACTACCTATATAAAGCTACAATTACAGAATTTTACAAGCCCAATTGTGGTTACCCCCTCCTTCCCTTTATCTTCAAATATTAGGCATGCTTGAGATGTTTGCTCACATTACATTCTTGACTAGGCTCAGGGCCCTTTTATCAGATTGTTGCCTTGGTAGCTGTTTCCTCCTCCTATCTTCAAAGCCCTTCCCTCTGCCCTCATTCAATCTTGGAACTTATTGCATCACTCTCTCTCTGTCCAACATACCTCACTGAGATAAAATGAAGGGACATGCCACAGATATTTTATCTTGACCTTTCAGAGCAAGCAATGCAATGAATGAATGGATATTTTTTTTAAATAAGACATGATAAAGGTCCCATCTCTCTGGATGGCATCTCGACAGCCTACCAAAACGATGAATTTTAGATGGCACAGAGCAGGTAATTGGGACCATAAAAAAAGCACGAACCAGCACATCCACTTAAGGGTGAAATATTAAGGGTAAAATATTAAGGGTGAAATATATCACTGAGCTTGTCGATTAGAAAGGTCGACAGTTCAGCGGTTCAAGTCCCTAATGCCGCGTAACAGAGTGAGCTCCTGCTACTTGTCCCAGCTTCTGCCAACCTGGCAGTTCAAAAGCAAGTAAACAATGCAAGTAGAAAAATAGGGACCACCTTTAGTGGGCAGGTAACAGTGTCCTGTGTGCCTTCAGCTTTTAGACATGTCGGCCACGTGACCACGGAGACGTCTTCCGACAGCACTGGCTCTTCAGCTTTGGGAGATGAGCACCTCCCCCTAGAGTCGGGAACGACTAGCATGCATGTGTGAGGGGAATCTTTACCTTTACCTAAAGGTCCCACAGATTCCAGATTCCTCTTGCCAGTAAGGCATTCCTCATCTCTTTCAATCCAAGACTTAAGGGGGACATTTCATCCTGAATCTGTTTCTGTCCACACTATATTCACTCTCCACAGACAGCAGCCATTACAATAAGAATCGCAGGTCTGGAGAAGACGACACTGGCTGCTCACACACAGCCCACTTTGCAACAAAGGCACAAAGCCAAATGAAAAGTAGAGAAACCTTCCTTGAGGACAAGTTGCTCCAGATCAGGGCTTATTAACCATGGCAACTTAAGATGTCTCGACGTCAACTGGGGAATTCTGGGAGTTGAAGTCCACGCATCAAAAAGTGCCAAAGTGACCCCGGGAGTTTGAAAGCTGTCCATGATTGGGTTGGGATACAAGTCGTCCTCGACTTACGACCACAATTGAGCCCAAAATGTCCGCTGCTAAGCAACACAGTTGTTGAGTTTCGCCCCATTTTACAGCCTTTCATGCCACGGTTCTTAAGTGAATCACTGCCATTAACATGGTTGTTAACTGAATCTGACTTCCCCATTCGCTTTGCTGGTCAGAAGGTCACCAAAACAGATCACATGACCCAGGGGCAGTGAAACCGTCATAAATATGAACCACTTACCAAGCATCCAAATTTTGATCAGGTGGCCATGGGGACGTTGCAACGGTGGTAAGTGTGAAAAATGATGGTAAGTCACTTTTTTTCAGTGTTGTTGTAACTTTGAACGGTCACTAAAAAAATGGTTTTAAGTCAAGGATTGATTGATTGATTGATTGATTTGGCTTGTATGTCGCCCTATTCCCTGAAGACTCAGGGTGGCTAACAATAAAAAGGGGAGGGGATACAGCCCTCTCTAAGGAGACTATTTGTATTTGTTATTCTTGGCATAAACAGAAGGGAAGTACAATCTCACTAGGAATCAAATAGACACCTACGCACCAGATAATGTTGCTCTCCAAGATGCTAATTGAGGGCTGTCTGACATGAAGAAACAAAACCAGAAGGAGAATATAAGAGCGTATGCTTTGATCAAGCCTGTCCCTTTATTTAGAAGAAGAACCGCCAGATTGTTTGGCTTTTGGACTTTAAAAGAGTGGGAGGAGTTGCTATTTTTAGGTTTGGCATTCTGTTTTTGTGCCAGGCAGCAAGCAAGCAAGCAAGCAAGAAACGACCGGACAACAGTTTGTTTGAAATGGTATAGCCACACTGAGCCACAGTGGTGCAGTGGTTAAACTGCAGTACTGCAGGTTACTTCTGCTGACTGCCGGCTACCTGCAATTTGGCAGTTCAAATCTCACTGGTCTCAATGTTGACTCAGCCTTCCATCCTTCCGAGCCGGGTAAAATGAGGAGCCAGATTGTTGGGGGGGGGGGGGGGGGCAACAGGCTGACTCTGTGAACCGCTTAGAGAGTGCTGTAGAGCACTGTGAAGCAGTATGTAAGCCTAAGTGCTATTGTTAGTATAGGGCAGGGATATCAAACTCAATTTCATTGAAGGCCGCATCAGGGTTCTGTTTGAGCTTGGTGGGGAGAAGCAGGGGATGTGGTCAGATTGGCTGTGGCTTGGATGTCACTCATGTCAGGAACGCCTGTGGTGGCTTGAGCGCTCTCCAGCAAAAATGGAGCTTAGGAGGACTGTGCATGGCCTTCCCAGGGTTTGAAAGGCCTGCAGAGTGCAAAAACTTTTTAAAAAATTTACCTCTTCAAAATCATGGTGCATCTTATACTCCAGTGGATCTTATAGTCTGAAAAATACGGCAACTTGTAACAGTTAAGTGTTACTAACTTAACTGAATGTCTATGGAGATTCTCAGTCATCCAGGTCATGGTTGTCCCAAAGGTGTTGAGAAGCAACTGGACTTTCTGGTTTTTCTGCGAAGGCACTTCACTTCTCATCCAAGAAGCTTCTTCCACTCTAACTGGATGACCCTGATGATACAGATAAACTTCCAGGTGGCCTTAACAACTTGCTAAAACAGGGGTCGGCAACCTTAAACACCCAAAGAGTCCCAAAGGTCCTAACAGGAAGCCCCCCCATTCAATTCTGGAGCTGATCAGAAGTCCGGTTCCGCCACCATAGAGTCTCCTCCTAGCGCGACATCCTTTTTCCTCTACCTGTCCTCACTGAAAGCCCTACCAATTGTGGAACTGACGGGTGACAGGGAGCTGCAGCAGAGGGATGAAAGAGCCACATGCGGCTCCAGAGCTGCGGGTTGCCGAACCTTGCGCTAAAATAATGCAAATGACCAGCTGTCTGCAAAGATTATAAATCCTTCCATTCCCCAACATTTAGTCAGAGCTGAAGAAGCTTCTTGGATGAGAAGCGAAACGGCTTCAAAGAAAAACCAGCAAGTCCAATTGCCTCTTGAAAAAGCCCTTTGGAATAACTTACCATAATTGTCGGAGTATAAGACACACCTTTTTCCCTCAAAAAAGAGGGTGAAATTCTGGGTGCGTCTTATACACTGAATACAGCATTTTTGGCCTCCCGAAACCCCATTTGCAAAAATGGCTGTGCATAGCTTTTAGGAGGTTTCCAGATTGTTCCTGTGGGCTGGGGAGGGCAAAAATGCGCAAAAAGCAGGCACTTTTTTGCTCATCCCCCCCCCCCCAGCGGCCAGGAGCACTCTATAACCCTCCTAAAGGCTATGCATGCCCTTTTTTTGACAAACACCGGTCGTTTTTGGGAGGTCTGCAGAGTGCACATTTTTTTAAAAAATTTGCCTCTTCACAATCTTGGTGCGTCTTGTAGTCCGGTGCGTCATACTCCGAAAAATATGGCAACTTGATTCATTTAACAACTATGGCATCGTAAAATGGGGCAAAAACTCATTGAACAAATGTCTCTCTTAGCAACAGAAATGCTGGGCTCAATTGTAGTCGTAAGTCGAGGACTCCCTGTATTGCCAGGATCAGGGTCCATCAGCTGCTAAGCTCCGAGTTTTTCTTAAGGGTTTTAGGATGTTGTTCAAAAATTACCCTGAACTTTCATACTTACATGATGTTTACAGCCACAGCACAGCCGGAAGTGATAAGCATGGCATCTCCTTCTATCTCATAGTCACCAGAAATCAGTCTCTGCACTGCTAGATAAACTAGCACACCAGTCACCACCCAGATTGAGAGAACGGACAGCAGGGCTCCCAAAATCTCTGCAGCAAAAGTCAGAAAACTCTGTTTAGACATGAAAGGTTGGACAACTCCCAGGTTTGCACTGGCTGACTCACTCACCCAAGGTATAATGAATAAAGAGCACCTCTGCCAAATACTCACAAACTAAATGTTCTTTCAACAAATCAGTTCATTTTGCCATTCAATGAAAGAGCAATTGATTTATTTCAGCCCAGCTATATTGGAGCAGATGGCTTCCATTGTGATCTTGATTGGGTTAAGCTTTTATGCAGTCAACTGTGGTATAATGACCAAACCACAATTGATTCAGTTTTCACATGAAGCCAAAGCTAAACAAATGATATTAATTATCTCTCTCTATATATATAAATGGCTGTGTGTGTGTGTGTGTGTGTGTGTGTGTGTGTGTGTGTTCCAGCATAACTCTGGAATGCCTCGAGTAATTTCAACTAAACTTGGTACTCAGATGACTTACCCTCTGGAAAAAAAAATACTGTGGGGGTAAGACACCCTTAACACCTCTCGGGGTGTGTGTTCTGTTAAGATACATCCTGTTGTGCCTTAAATGCCTTCTACTGTACTGCCGTAAAATGGATTCTACTGTACAGCGCAGTGGAGTTGCCATGGTAACAGCTTCACAGTACTTCACAAGGGGGCCTCTGGAGTACTCCACAGTACTCTTCTGATAATGGGGAAAATCCAACATTAGAAATTACGTTTGTCCGGATATTTTCCTCCTATAAATAAAACCCCAGGCAATGCCGGGTTATCAGTTAGTAAAAGTTATAGGACTGCTTTGAGTAGCTTTGAGCTACTATGTTTTTACGAAGGAAGAGGGAAGGAAGGAAGGAAGGAAGGAAGGAAGGAAGGAAGGAAGGAAGGAAGGAAGGAAGGAAGGAAGGAAGGATCTGGACAATATATCTATTTTTCTAGTTTCCCCCGTAAGCTCTGTAATAGGAACTTGGGAGCCATTCTCTCAACCGGATGTCAACTGAAAGTTGTGCTAAAGGGACAAATTAAAGTATTGGATGACAAATTTTGCACATGTCCTTGCATACAAATTCTGAGATTTGAAGGCATCCTGATTTCAGCCAATGCCTCCAGTGTGAACACTGGTCTCTTAAGGAAGGTTAAGAGACCAAGGGACAGGTGGTACTAAGGACCAGTGACCAATTGTGCTGCAGTTAAGTCACTAAAGCATGGCTGCCTGGGAAATTTTAGGAGTCAAAGTACACACGTCATATAGTTGCCAAGATTCCTGCATAGTATGTTTTTGTATTTGTGATTAAACTACACATGATCAAACTCAGGGAGCGGACTGGATCCCTGGGGCCAGATCAACTAAAGGAAGTTCCTGAGCTAGAGTAAGACAAGGAACTAAACTAAAATCACTAAGGACCAATGACCCATTTTTTGTTGCAGTTCAGCCACTAAGTAACTGCAAATTTTGTTTGTGTGTGTGTCTGTGTGTGTGTGTGTGTGTGTGATTAAAATATAGGCAAAAATGTAAGGAACTAGCTGGATCACTGGGGACAGATCAGCTAGAGAAAGCTCCAGGAAAGAGGAAGACAAGGAACTGAAGACAAGGAACTAAAAACAATGGTAAGAGGAAATCAAATAACTTCAACGAAGTTACTGTCTGTACCGAAAAGTCAACCGAAAACATGTCATTGAAGGCTGGCAATATGCCATCCCAGCAAGCTGAGCAGGTGCCATGAGAAAAAGTACCTAGTTCTCTTCCCACAACACATTAACCCCTGGCTATTTCTGCACAGAACCCTCAACCAACCAACCTTCCTAAGTTCATCAACCCCACTCAATCTTCAAGGTAGCTAAGTGAGCTTCAAGGTTAGCCTGCAGGACAAAGGCAGATGCTGCAACCTGCAGCTAATCCAATTAAGTATGGCTCATGAATGAACAGAGAGGAACAACGCAGGTTGGAAGCCACAATTGGGAAACAGAGAAAACATCTTCACAAACCAGCGCTGCTTTCCATTAAGAAAGAAACCAACTTTGTCCAGTTCTGGGCTCTGGAGGTAGAAGTTGGTGGGAAATTTCCTCAAAGTGGAGAAAGGAGGGCTTGGATTATAAATCAGGTAATGCTCAATTTACAACCATTCATTTAATGACCGTTCCAAGTTACAACGGCAAAAAAGAGATGTATGACTGTTTTTCACACTAAGAAAAGGTTGCGATATTCCCACCGTCACTGACCAAAATTCGGAGCCATTGCAACTGGTTTGTATTTATGACCGTTGCACTGTCCCAGGGTCATGTCATCACATTTGTAACTTTCCCAACCGACTTCCGACAAGCAAAGTCAAAGGGGGAAAGCCAGATTCATTTAATGACCGCATGATTCACTTAATAACTGCAGAGATTCATTTAAGAACTGTTTCAAGAAAGGTCGCATAATGGGGCAAAGCTCATTTAACTGTCTTAACAATGGACATTTGAGTCTCACTGTTCATATGGCAGCAACTCTACAAAATTATAAAGGTAAAGGTTCCCCTCGCACATATGTGCAAGTCATTCCCGATTTGTCATCTCTGTTTCAAAGCTGAAGAGCCAGCGCTGTCTGAAGACGTCTCTGTGGTCATGTGGCCGGCATGACTAAACACTGAAGGCACGTGGAACGCTGTTACCTTCTCACCAAAGGTGGTCCCTATTTTTCTACTTGCATTTTTATGTGCTTTCGAACTGGTAGGTTGACAGAAGCTGGGACAAGTTTCAAGTTCATTAGAATTTGTATGCCGCCCACTCCCATAGGGACTCTGGGCGGTTCACAACAGACAAGAAACATTTAAAATTTAAAAATAGAAATAAAAAATAAAAAATACAATATTAAAATTCACATCACCCATTCCATCTAAGCGGGGCTGGATATCAATCAACAGCCGCAGGCCTGCCGGAACAGCCAGGTCTTGATGGCTTTATGGAAGGCCGGGAGAGTGGTAAGGGTCCGGATCTCTGCAGATAGATCATTCCACAGGGCCGGCGCAGCAACAGAGAAGGCCCTCCCCCGGGGAGTCGCCAGCCGGCATTGTCCGGTTGACGGCACCAGGAAGAGGCCCAACCTGTGCGATCTTGTTGGTCGTTGGGAGGTAAGTGGCAGGAGGCGGTCTCTCAGGTAGCCAGGTCCTAAACCATGAAGGGCTTTAAAAGTAACAACTAGCACCTTGAAGCCGCCCGGAGACCAATAGGAAGCCAGTGCAGCTCACGGAGGATAGGTGTAATATGGGTGTATCTAGATACACCCCATATCGCTCGCACGGCTGCATTCTGGACCAGCTGTAGTCTTCGAACACTCTTCAAGAGCAGCCCCATGTAGAGCAGGAGCTCACTACGGTGCTAGGGATTCGAACCTCCAAACTGCCGACCTTTCTGATTTGTCAAACTCAGCATCTTAGCAGCTGAGCCACTGCTCAGTGATATATTTCACCCTTAAGTGGATTTGCTGCTTGACAGAGTGTGGCATTCATGATTATTTAATGGTCCCGATTACCTGCTCTGTGCCATCCAAAATTCATCGTTTTAGTAGGTTGTCGAGATGCCATCCAGAGAGAGAAAAGGCTGATCATCATGCTAGCAAAATCAGTCAATAGGTGGGCTGCATCAGTCATAATGGCCAGGCTGTGTGCAAAATATCCTCCTGAAGAGAATAAAAGAGAGTTCTGGGCTGTGCCCCAATTCTTCTTCCTGGTTAAGAGTCTCTGCCTAGCTTTCTCCCTGCATGCCTGGAACATTTCAAGACAGCAGCATGCCTGATCAATGCATTTGTTGCAGACTCTAAGTCAGAGGTAGGGAATGATGGCCCCTTCATGACTTGTGTACTTCAACTCCCAGAATTCCTGAGCCAGCCATTCTGGGAGTTTAAGTCCACGAGTCGTAAAAGGGCCATCATTCCCCACCCCTGCAGTAAATGAACCAGCCCAGAAATTCAACCCAACAGGAAGGCTAAAACTACTTTTACTGAGATTGGATGTAATAGCAATAGCCATAGCATTTAGTCTTATATACTGCCCCGTAGTGCTTTACAGCACTCTCTTGCCAGTTGACAATGTGGAATCTTTATTTGCATATTTCCCCCAACAATCGGAGTCCTCATTTTACCGACCTTGTAAGGGTAGAAGGCTGAGTCAACCTTGAGCCAGTCAGGATCAAACTTCAGGCGGTGGGCAGAGTTTACCTGCAATACTTCACTTAACCACTGTGCTGCCAGGGCTAATATCAGAATCTCGCAAATGTGATTGTGCTGTTAAATCCTCCCCTTCTGATTCTCCAGTGAATTAAAGAGGTGTCCATCAATTCAGAGCATCGTCTTGTTTCCAAGGATTGACAAACACTTCAGCCCCTTTTCTCTAGGTCAGGCAGGGGTGGGTTCCTGCCAGTTCTACCGTGCTGTTTAGAACTGGTTCCAGCTCTCTCCCACCGCCCGTTCGCACATCATCAAGATGAAGAGTGAGAGGAGGAATTCTGGGAGTTGAAGTCTACAAGTCTTAAAGCTGTCCAGTTTGAACACCCCTGGGTTTTTTTTCTAAAGGGTTAGGGGTGCGAGGGTCTTGTAACTTGACAGCTTTACGACGTGTGCTTCAATGCCAGAGTACCTGAGCCAACATGATTGGAGGAGGAATTCTGGGAGTTGAAGTCCACAAGTCTTAAAGCTGTCAAGTTTGAACACCCCTGGGATTTTTTTTCTAAAGGGTTAGGAGTACGAGGGTCTTGTAACTTGACAGCTTTAAGACTTGCGCTCTTCAATGCCAGAGTTCCTGAGCCAACATTTTGGTTGCTAAGCAAGAGTGTCGTTAAGTGAGTTTCACCACATTTTACAAGTTAGCCACGCCCACCCGGTCACATGGCTGGCAAGCCACTCCCACAAAGCAGGCCACACCTACCGAAGAGGTTCTAAAAAAAATTGAAACCCACTACTGAGGTCAGGGGTGTCAAATGTGTGTTGTCATGGCATTGTCAGGTGACATATCAAGACTCCCCCCCACTTTGTTAAAGTGAGCATGGCCAGCACATGATGCAACTGGGTTGCAAGCTTGACAGCCCTGCTCTAGGTAATTACAAATCTTCACCAACAATTTGTATCTTTTTGCCTTAAACGCCACTGGATCACTCCAACCATCAGCTCACCTCTAAGGGCGGCCTCCAAGGACCTCACAGAGCCTTCAAAATCTTAGCCGCCTACCTGCAATTTCCCCAGTCATGAAGACCAAGCAGATGGCGGAAGCAAGATAAAGCTTCCGACGAGCTCGCTTTTGCTCAGTGTTGTTGCCATTGCTGGATGCCCAGCTGGAGTGACAGTGAAGGTTCCCTTTGAGGTCCAGCTCGAGAGAAGTGAGGTCAGGTACGAACCCAACCATTGAATCATGGAGGTCCTTTTCTGAGACTCCTAAATAGGACCTGCATTGGAAAGAACACAGTTTTAGGAAGAGAGTCTCTCCACTCCCAAAGCATTAATGTACTATATGCCCGCTGGGCTTATCAACCAGAAGGTCGGCCGTTTGAGACCCAAATGTTGCATGATGTATTGAGCTCCTGTTCTTGCTCCAGCTCCTACCCACCTAGCAACTCAAAAGCAAATGCAAGTAGATAAATAGGTACCAATCAGTGGGAAGGTAACAGAACTCCGTGCACCACAGCATAAAATCATGCTGCCCCATGACCACAGAAGCACCTTCAGATGCATCTTTTTTCTTTACTGATTGTTTTGGCTTGGCACTGTAAGGTCATACTGCTTGGTTATAGAGAGTGATAAGAAGGGAAGCACACAGATGCCCCTTTGAAGAATATCTCTAACCAGAAAAAAGGGAAAACAAACGTTTTTGTGAATCTATGTTTAATTTTTTTAACCTTCCAAGCTAGAGCAGCTGTGTTTGTTAGCTGGAAAGAATGGCATAATTCCAAAAGCAAACAGAAACCTTGAGCTTGCAAAATATATTTTCAGAAATATAGAAATTATCAAATACATATGAGAAGATAGACAAGAAGTTGGAAGACTTAGAGGACATAGCAGCAAAATATGATAAAGAAGTTGAAGATGTTTATCAAATGCAAAATGTGGTGATTAAAACTCAAAAAATCAAAGTGGAAAATGAATATAAAGAGATTAAATTTGCTGATATTTATGGTGATTGGCTGGTCTCTGAAAATGGAAAGAGTGGAATACTGAAAGAGGAATCAAAGGGAGGGGAAATTTATCCCATAGGGGAGCGATGGCGAACCTTTTTTGGCTCGTGTGCCATAAGTGGGGAGAGCACATGGGTGTGTGTGTGCAGGCGTGCTGCACCCATAATGCAATGCACTACCCCCAATGCGCATGAGCGCACTACAGGCTCCCCCCCCATTTTTTCCATGCTTTTTTCGCCCTCCCCAGGCTCCAGAGGCTTTATAGGAGCCTGGGGATGGCGAAAACAGCCTCCCCCGCCCCCTGGAAGCCCTCCAGAGGCTTCAGGGACCTTCAGGAGGCTTCCCTGAAGCCTCCGGAGCAGTCAAAATGACCATCCGAGCAAACCGGAAGTCCATTCCTGAATTTCCAGTTTGCCTGTAGGGCCGTTTTTTTGCCCTCCGGAGGCTTCAGGGAAGCTCATGAAGCCTCCGGAGGGCCTCCGGGGGGGGGGAGGCTATTTTTGCCCTCCCCGGGCTCCTATAAAGCATTTGGAGCCTGGGTAGGGCGAAAAATGGCTTTAAAAAAGGGTGAACTCAGCTGGCCAGCGCGTGCATGTGCGCTGGCCAGCTGACAGGGCAGCGCCTCGCGTGCCGTGACAAATGGCTCCGCGTGCCACCTGTGGCACGCGTGCCATAGGTTCACCATCTCTGCCATAGGGCAAGACACAGAAGAAGAAGAAAACAAAGAATCTATGGATTTAAAGAGATAAATCTCATTAGCAATAGCATGGATAACACTACTGACAATCAAAGATAAGCTGATTAAGGAAACAGAAGAAGGGTATCAAGATTACATGAGAGATCTTATAAGCAAGGAGTTGCTAAGAGGAGTCCATACAAAGATGATCAAGGAGATGATTAGAGGACTGGCACCACAAATGGCAAAAGATGCAAGACTGTTTTGCTATTGGAAAGATACAGGTGATAGATGGAAGAATATAATTTAAAACTAGTTAAACTTAGTGAAATTTATTGACAATATAATTTAAATAAATAATTGATAATGTTATTAATGTATACAATGTGTAGAGTTATGATAAAAATAATTGGATATAAATATGGAATGGTACCCATGTAAGGAAGATTAGAAATCCCTTTGGATTATACATAAAGGTTAATTAAAAAGGGGGGGGACCAACTTAGATGCAGCTAAAGTTTCGATTATTAGGGGGGAAATGTTATGATACAGGATATAGTCAAATAAAGGAGGGATAAGAATAACGTATATATAGAAATGGGGGTTCCACCACAAAACCGCAGACGACAAAATCACGGTCGACGAAAGCGCGCATGTGACGTCATCACAGCGCGATGAAAAAGATAGAAAAATGTAAAAATAAAGCGAAAACCTTACCCTAACCCCCCCAAACCTAACCCTAAACCTAACCCTAAACCTAACCCTAACTCTAAACCTAACCCTAAACCTAACCCTTAACGTAACGAAAAACCTAACGCTAACCCTTAACCTAACGCTAAACGTAACGCTAACGCTCTAAACCTAACCCTAACCCTTAACCTAACCCTAACCCTAACCCTTAACCTAACCCTTACCTTTATGTGAATCGGCTTGCTGTAATTTAATTTTTATTTCAATTTTTTGATCTTTTTTGTCGCGTTGTGATGACGTCACATACGCGATTTCGTTGACCGCGCTTTTGTGGAACGCGGTTTTGACGGGTCACGAGAAATGGGTATAATATAGAAACTGGATGTAAATTTTAAACAATAATTTGGAAAAGAGGATTAGAAAACTTTGTTATTAAATATTATGGATGTTTAGCCAGAATAGGACATAAGGATTTAGTGTTAGTGGAGGATTTTAGAAATAGTAATTGAAAGGCCAGTATGTGGTTATGTATTAAACTTTGGTATATTTTATGATGAAGGACGCTTAAACAATTATAGTCAAATGAAAATGGAGATATGATGTTGGTGACATGTTTAAATATTTGAGTTAAAATTCTTGAGTTAATATGAAGTATGTTTGTTGACTGTGGAAGAGATGCATGAAAGTCTTTTTGTAACCAACTGATACACTTTCTACAGCATGTAAAGAAGGATTGTGTTTGTTTTAAATTAAATAAAAAAAATAAAAAAACAAAGAAGCATCTTCAGACAATGCTGGCTCTTTCAGCTAAGAAACAGAGATGAGCACCAGCCACTAAACGTGGACACAACTGGACAGTGGAAATCTTTACCTTTACATACTTACACATTTCGCCTATTAGCCTCAGGGATGAAGTCTACTTACCTTTGCTACCAGTTTGCAAATGTGAGCAAGCGTACGTACACGTTTGTTCCGCTTCCACATGCCACCTCTGTGCATGTGGCAGGACCTTCCACACATGTACAGAGCATCAAAAGCGGACATGATGACATCCGGGCAGGTGGGCGGAGCCTGTTACCAAGTGGGTCCTGCAAAGGTATGTAGAATAGCGACCGGGGGGGGGGGGGGGATCCGCTTTGGAAATTTTGCTTTCTAGCTAATATAAATCACGTGTCACAGCTGATCGACAGAAATACCGGTTCACCTGAACCGGTAGCAATTTTTTACTACTGGTTCAGGCGAAGAGGTCCGAACTGGTAGTCTTTCACCCCTGATTAGCCTCCCTTACTCAAATGTACCTGTATTAAGTGACCTATTGTAATACCCCAGCCACGAGACGAGACAGTGAGATCCAACTGAATCCAATCCTTTATTTGCTTACGCCCAATATTGTAAACAGAATCTTGTCAAACAAAAGCTATCACATCCTAAGATAAATACACCCTGAAAGATTCAAGGATTTGGTTATTCTGAACCCACTTCTCTTTCCAGCTTGCAAATACACCATTGCCTGATCCAGGTCTCTATCTGGCAAAGTTCTGGGCTGGCACAATCTTTCCCCTTTGCTGGTGGTCCCTCGATCACACCTACTGAACATCTCTGGTTGGGGATTTTGGAATGAAAGTGTAGCACACCTGGAGAGCTAAAAGTTCAGAAGCCTACTGCCCTGGTTAATACTGCAAGCAGCAATTTGATTATGGTTTAGGGTTCACACCAATGTCATAATTACTTAAAGCGTTGTATGAACCCAATGGATATGTTCATCAAACATCAAATCATATTATGATTTTCAGGGAGGGGGAGACCCATGATCAATCAATTTATTACAGTCTTAGATCAGAGACCAGAACAAATAAAAACGCTCAGTAAATATATAAGAACGGTTGCAGGAACTGGGTATGTCTAGTTTAATGAAAAGAAGGACTAGGGGAGACATGATAGCAGTGCTCCAATATCTCAGGGGTTGCCACAAAGAAGAGGGAGTCAAGCTATTCCCCAAAGAACCTGAAGGCAGGACAAGAAGCAATGGATGAAAGCTGATCAAGGAGAGAAGCAACTTAGAACCGAGGAGGAATTTCCTGACAGTTAGAACAACTAACCAGTGGAACAACTTGCCTCCAAAAGTTGTGAATGTCCCAACACTGGAAGTCTTTAAGAAGATTGCGGATAGCTATTTGTCTGAAACAGTATAGGGTTTCCTGCCTAGGCAGGGGGTTGGACTAGAAGACCTCCAAAGTCCCTTCCAACTCTGCTATTGTATTGTATTGCATACAAAAATTCTAGTATAAAATAATAAATGACAACTAAAATCTATAATAAAATCCAGCCTGTCAATTATATGTGGTCTGACTATACTACTGAGAGGGAAGCGATGGCTCAGTGGCTAAGATGTTGAGCTTGCCGATCAGAAAGTCGGCAGTTCGGCAGTTAGAATCCCTAGCGCCACGTAACTGAGTGAGCTCCCATTACTTGTCCCAGCTTCTGCCAACCTAGCAGTTCAAAAGCATGTGGTAAAATAGAGACCACCTTTGGTGGGAAGATAAGTGTTCTGTGTGCCTTTGGCATTTAGTCATGCTGGCCACATGACCACGGAGACGTCTTCAGACAGCGCTGGCTCTTCAGCTTTGAAACGGAGATGAGCACCTCACCACCTAGAGTCGGGAACGACTAGCACATATGTGCGAGTGGAACCTTTACCTTTTAACTATACTACAATTACAATCAATAAACTGTATGGCCCGTTGTAGGTTCAACACTAAAAGGGAAAAGACTAAGCAGTGCAAAAGGTTTCCCACATTTGTTATATAACGTAACTATGGTGGAGAAGACACATTTGTGATGAATCCCCAGTGCTGCTGCGCAGAATCTGGCCACCTGCACGGTAGTTATAGACTGTTCATCCTTAAGCAGCCTCTGAAGTAGGTGGTATCGGAACAGCCAGGATACCTAGCAGTTATTGGCAGAATATGATTTTTTCCTAATCTGTTTGTAAAAGGGGCATCTAAGGAGTATGTGATCCACAGCAGTGGTGGGTTGCAGGTAGTACGCCCAGGTATGGGCATACCAGAGCCTGCCCAGATACTGTTCCGGTACAGTGCTGCGGAGCGGCCCACTCGCCAGCCCGAGCTCCTTACCGGTCTTTTAAGTCTTCGGTGCTTACGCGCACGGCGCATACAGTACCTACACAACACTCCGCTGAGCAGCTGGAGTATTGCAGAGGCGCTAAGACGCATGTGCATGCTGCATGCGCATGCACACGCGCCGCATGCATCCGTGTGGATGCCGCCGGGCCCGTTCCAACCGTACCGGCTGGAACAGAATCTGGAACCCGACACTGATCCACAGTCTCCACCTCTCCTGAGCTGCAGGGACAGAGTCTTTCCATCAATGGTATCCTTTTATACTTGCCGTACAGGACGGCTGATGGAAGCACATGGCACCGTGTGAGTAAAAAATGCTTTCTGGTGGTTTTCGGACTCCAACTGACTAAGATAGCTGGTAGGAGCAACAACACATCTACGGACATCTGGAGCCATAAACAGCGGAGATTTCCCTAAATCTGCCCACCTCTCGATATCCTCCACCCTCTGTCGCAAGGTTTGTCTTGCTAGATCGCAGGGTGGATAAAAAATGGATGATTTAAAATAAATAAATAAATAAAAAATAAGATTTTTTTCAAAATTTAAATAAGATTTTTTTTAAATCAAATTTATTTTAATAAAAAGTCTTTTGGAGTAAAAATCAACCTAAAGATAGTTTTAGTCATGCTGGCCTGATGACCATGGAGATGTATTCAGACAGCACTGGCTCTTCGGTTTTGTAAAGGAGATGTCACTGCCCCCTAGAGTCAGGAATGACTAGCACATATGTGCGAGGGGAACCTTTACTTTTTTACCTACATATTCGTGCAGAAAAATGTAAGGCTGGCACTTGATCTTTGGCCCAAGGCAGCCGCATATTCTCCATGTGCTTTTCTTGAATCGTTGGCCTGAATGACCATCCCCAAGTACTTGAAGGCTCTATTTTGGGGCCATTTAGAAACCATGAATAAAGTTTTGGCCTTAAGACTTATGATCAGCAGTAGTAACCAACTGGTGGTCCGCGAGAAAATTTTGGTGGTCCGCAGAATTTTTTTTTTGTATTACACTAAATCAGGGGTCCTCAAACTATGGCCCCTGGAATGGATATATTTAATGAATGTTTGTGTTGCTGCAGAGAGTCTCCCCTTTTGGGGTCTTTTTGTGTCAGTCGGAGGGGAGCAGAAATTCTGACTTGGGGTGTACTTCGGCCTCCTGGTATGGGGCTTTTGGCGAAGGCTGGAGGGAAGGGCTGGTGGTGGTGAAGAACCGGAGGGCCTCATTCCAGTGGGGCGGCATCATGGCCTGGAACTGGCTGTCCATCTCAGCCCGCTAAGGCTCCAAGAGCAGATACCTGGCCTTGCACTTCCTCTGCTTGGAAAGCCTCTGCTTGTAGTCCTCAATGAGCTGCTTCTGCTGAGCCTCCTTCTCGGCCAGATCCAATTTGAACTGAGCTGTTTTGCCAACTCTTTCTCATGGTGGCTGCTTAGCTCCAACAACTGCTTCCTGTTGGGGCCCTAAGGAGCCTGGGTGGGCAGGCTAGGAGTGGCAAGTAGAGGCTGGCGAAGCGCCCCTCGACCTGAGTGACATTGAATTGGCCATGCCCACCCAGTCACATGACCACTTTCCACTCCCACCCAGCCGGTCATTAGTCAGATCATATTAGTTGGTCCACGGGATTTAAAATTATGAATTTAGTGGTCCCTGAGGTCCGAAATGTTGGTGACCCTTGATGTAGAGGGATACAAAGTCCCAAGGGAGGAGTAAGGAAGACTGACCAAAAAGTCAATGAATTGAAATACTAAAAAGGGCAAGAGATGATGGATAGATGTAGAGTAAATTTTTGATATGGGAGTGGTTTTATTAAAGATCAGGAAATAGAGCTGACTAAAAACTGGGAAAAGGTTATTATATATATTGTCATATGATGGAGGTTAGTACAGTTATTATGTATAAGTAAATATTAGAAGTTAAGATTATTATTATGTATGTTTAAAAAGTAAAAAATCAGAGATGATGGACAGAAGGCTTACTAAGATAGATAAGCAAATACTACTATTATTATGTGATCACCAACAATGTTATGAGTGTTATTATTATTACTACTATTTCTTAAAATGAACTGTACCCAAACAATACACTGTTTAGGTAGATACTGATGTTAAATAAAACAATAAAAAACTTGGGGGGAAATAATACTGAAGAGGGCAAAAATGAGAAGCAGATTTACATTTTTTCTGATGAAAAATTTATTTTTTAATGGATTTATTAAATGTATATGCCACCCATCTCCCTGTCAAGTGACTCTTTTAGGAGTTAGGATCTAATAAATTTATGTTATAAATGTAATAAATATCATAGCCCAAAACATATCTGCCCTTTGAAACCCTATTACTGCCACTTTCCAATTCAAGGGGTTTTATACTAAGTTGCTTCAACAAATAGACAGGGAATACAGTTGTCCGAATGTTACAGCAACTAGCAACATGTTGTTAGTTGCGAAGTCGTGTCCAACCCATCATGACCGCCTGGACAACGTTCCTCCAGGGCTTCCTGTCCTCTAGCATCTTCTGGAGTCCATTTAAGCTCAGGACGACTGCTTCAGTGACTCCATCCAGGCACCACATTCTCTGTCGTCCCCTTCTTCTTTTGCCCTCTATCTTTCCCAGCATGAGGCTCTTCTCTAGTGAGTCCTTCCTTCTCATTAGGTGGTCAAAGTATTTGAGTTTCCTCTTCAGGATCTGGTCTTCTAAAGAGCAGTCAGAGTTGATCTCCTCTGGGACTGACCGATTGGATTGCCTTGCAATCCAAGGGACTCGCAGGAGTCTTCTCCAGCACCATAGTTCAAAGACCTCCATTCTTTGGTGCTCAGCCTTCCTTATGGTCCAAATGCAACTAGCAATTCTAACTAGCTTCCCCCTTCAAGCTATGATCTCACTTTAAGTAGCCCTGAAAAACTGGTAGCTCTGGTCTGATCCCACTCTCAGGGATGGGCATATTTCAAATGAGAATCCATCCCTTTGCATTAATTCTTTGAGGAACACCAGAGATCCCTCCCCCATGTAAAAATCTTTCGGAACGAATTTAAAAGACCTCAAAGTTGTTTGCAAGAGATAACGACTTTCTCACGGCATACCTTGGGAGGCCTGCAGAAATTTGGTGCCATCTGTTTTTGTTTTGTTTTTGGGAATAGGGCTTGCAACTGCCTTGCTCTTAGCAGATACAAAGCAAGCAGAAATTCAACAGGTGAAGCCCTCGCAAACAGTTGCTTCATCCTAAGGAACACACCCATCCTGAACAATGGGGTGGCAATATAAGAGAAAGTAACCCTTTTTATTTTTTGTCAACACTGATTATTATTATTTTTTTAAAGTAGTGGACGGGTGCGAGATTTGAACACCTATAGAACAGAACAGAACGGAGTGGAATGGAATAGAGTTCTTTATTGGCCAAGTGTGATTGGACACACAAGGAATTTGTCTTTGGTGCAGATGCTCTCAGTGTACATAAAAAGAAAAGATATATTCGTCAAGAATCATAAGGTACAACACTTAATGATAGTCATAGGGTACAAATAAGCAATCAAATCATACTAGGAAACAATCAATATACACCGTAATGATACAAGCAACAAAGTTACAGTCATAAGTGGGAGGAGAGAATTTCAACTTTATGAGAATATAAAGTTGAAATAGAACAACTCCAAAGGAGTGGGGGGGTGGATCATGATCTCTTGGGGCATTTTCCCATCCACCTGAGCAGCCAAGCCTTCCTTCGGATTAACTGGAAATTTACTTCCAGGAAGTCTGGGCTTAGGAGGCCGCTTTACGGCTGGGGGTGCCCTGCGCGGGAGTCTTGGCCACGACATCGAGCCACGGTAGCGGAGGGTGGCAGAGCAGAAAGCTGGGCAGAGACGATTGGCATCATCATTGGGGCCGAGAAGTTGGAAAAGAAGAAAAGAAAGATGGAAAAGAAATGAAAGGGAAGAAGAGAACGGAGAGAATTCCCATTCCTATGAGATGATAAAACTAAAATGCACAAATACTTTCAAAAACATTTAATTAGAAGAGTGTTATTGCAAAACTGGTTCAAAATCAAAAAAATCCACTATGTGAAAATCCTGAATTGGCTCTCACTGACAGAAAGGACAGTCCATCCAAATTTTATAGATATGAATAAAATGCTAAGCTACAGAGACATAATTGATGGACAGGGAAATTTAAAAACAATTGAAGAATTGGCAGAACAAAACATGAAAGTTGACAGGCTAACCTACTTGCAAATCAAAACTAAACACAATAATGATACTAAAATATATGACATCAAAACAGAACCACACGAATTGGATAAAAAAATTCACAGCTCAGATAGAAAGATGATAGGAAGAATATATTAAATTTCTCCTGAAGTATAAAATGGAAGAGGAAATCGTGGAAGAACAAATGATAAAATGGGCACAGAACTTTAGCTATAATATTGAATTGGATAAATGGGAAAAATTTTGGGGAACAAACTTAAAAATGACACTATCGGTTGCATACAAGGAAAATCAGTACAAAATGTTTTACAGAGGGCACCTGGCACCAACAAGGTTAGCTAAAATCTCAACAAATACTTCCCCAAAATGCTGGAAATGTGAATCAATACATGGAACATACTACCACTTATTATGGTAGACCTATGAGGAGGCTAATTTTTTTTGGAAAAGGATCAAAAAGTGGCTAGAGGTAATAACAGGTGTTAAAATAGAATGGAAACCTGAAGTGTTTTTTTTTTTTAGGAATAATGACTGCGAAATATAAAAAAGAAATTCAGTAATTGCGTGGGAGTCTCGGCCACGAGATCGAGCCACAGTAGCGGAGGGTGGCAGAGCAGAAAGCTGGGCAGAGGCGATTGGCATCATCGTTGGGGTGGAGAAGTTGGAAAAGAAGGAAAGAAAGATGGAAAGGGAAGGGAAGAAGGGAAGGGAGAGGAGAGAGAAAGAAAGGAAAGGAAAGAAAGGAAGAAAAGAAGGGAAGAAGGAAGGGAAAGGGGAGGGGGAGGAAAGGAAAGATGGAAAAGAAAGAAAAGAAGGGAAGAGAGAAGAGGAGAGAGGAGTGGAGAGAGAAAGAAAAGAAAGAAGGAAAGAAAGATGGAAAGGAAAGAAGAAAAGGAATGAAAAGGGGGAAAGGGAGAAGAGAGAGAAAGAAAGGAAAGGAAAGGAAAGAAGGGAAAAAAGAAGGGGAGTGGAGGGAGTGGAGAGGGGAGGAGAGGAGAGAGAAAGAAAGAAAGGAAAGGAAAGGAAAGAAGGGAAGGGAGAGGGGAGGGGAGGGGAGAGAGAAAGAAAGAAAGATGGAAAGGGAAAGAAGGGGAGGGAATGGAGAGGGGACGAGAGAGAAAGAAAGGAAAGGAAAAAAAAGAAAGGAAGAAAAGGGCAGGGCAGGAAGAAACCCTTCCCCGGACTCACCTGCTTTCCGCCCCGTCGAGCAGGTGGCTCTTTTCCACCCCGCCGCTTTTGCGATCCATCCCTCGCCAGCAACAGGTGCGCCTTTCCCCCGCCCGCGGCTCTTCGCCCGCTTGGCCAGGCTCTTCTTCCTTCCTCCAGAAAGGCGCGCGTGGCCCACAACTCCGCCGCCTCTTTATCTCGGCTGGGCGAGCCGCAGCCCGGGTGGAAAACGTCGCGGATTCGTGCGCAAAAGGGCCCGAGGGGAGGTGAGAGGGGGAGAGAGAGAAGCGGGCGCCGCGCTGCGCTCCGCCCGCAAAGTTGACCGAAGTTGGGCGGGCCCGCCTCCGCTGCCCCGACCCTCTCGGCCCCCGCGCCCCGCAAGGGGCAACTGGAAAGAGACACCCCCTCCCCAGACCGCCAAAGACGGAGAGGAAAGCCTTGGTTCTTTTGGATGGAGCTTTGAAGGAGCCCCTCCAAACCAGCCGCTCCGTCTCGGGTGCGGGGAGAATATCAGGGGTCCCCAAACTTGGCCACTTTCAGACTTGTGGACTTCAACTCCCAGAATTCTCCAGCCAGAAGGGGGTTGAAGTCCAACAAGTCTGAAAGTAGCCAAGTTTGAAGCCCTCTGGGGGAGATAGACGGAGCGGCTAGGCTGCGCCGGCGTGGGATGAGGTGGCAGACCAGGGATCTGGGCGATGCCAGCCCAGGTGGCATTGAAGATCTGGGGTTTTAGGGGAAGACAGTAAACCGTGGTTTATGTAAACCGTGTTCGGGGTAAAGTGGACAGACAGATAAATAGACAAATTAACAGAGCTGAAAGGGACTTTATAGGTCATCTAGTCCAACCCCCCCTCAAGCAGGAGACCCTACATCATTTCTGACAAATAGCAGTCCAGTCTCTTTTTCAAAGCCTCCAGAGATGAAGCGCCCACAAATTCTGAAGGCAAGAATATAGAATAACAGAGTTGGGAGGGACCTTAAAGGTTATCTAGTCCAACCCCACCCCCCACCCCCATTCAAGCAGGAGACCCTGCCTACACCATTTCTGGTGGCTTCAGTTGCTTACGGGGAAACTTCCAGCCCCGAGGGAGTCGATCCTGGCAACAGGGCGATTTTTTTGTTCGCTTTGGAGCCGCCTAAAAATAACCCTGGAGTCTCAAATGGTGTTGGTGAGTTTTTTTTTAAAAAAAAATGGAGTTCGAATCCCTTCCGCAACCCCGCCGCGGCCACCAAGGCGATGGGCTCCGATTTATCCTTTGCACACGCGCCTACTTAAAAAAAAACATTGTGCAAATACAACAAATCCTTCGCCTCCCCTCCCTTAACTGATCCCCCCCCCCATCCTGCTAAGTCACCGTGCGATCTCTTTGCTCGACGTCTTTTGCAACCCGAGCGTTGTGGGTTTGGGTGACGTGGTGGTTCGCTGCCCGATCTAATACAGGAATCCGATCCAGCCAGTGCCCGGTTGGTTCAAGAAATGGTAGTGCGTCAAACCCTGCATTAGTTAAGGTCTGTGCACCCCAATCAGAAAGCAAGGAAATTTTGCAGCTGACTATCTACAGCTCCTCCTTGTTGTAAGGGCACTCTACCTCAAAGGGGAGAATGGGACAGCTTGCTGTGGCAAATTCCCCTCAGCTCAATTCCCCTCAGCCAACTCGCCACCACCAATTCGACCGGACCAACTTGCCTCAGCTAACTCACCACAATTCAGTTTAATTATTTAAAATAATTTTTAAAATTTTGTCATTCGCATTTCCTTTTTATCCCTCCTTTTTCATTCTTTCTTTCATTATTCCACCATTTCATTGACATTAATGTAACTCTTGCCCCATGGGAAGTTGCCAGTCCTTTGATAAATTGGTCATAGCGAGGTGTATACACACCCCCCCCCCGTAGAAAGTGCTTGCTTGTGTAGCTGATGGAAGCTGTAGTCCAAAACATCTGGAATCATGGGTGGGTTCCTGCCAGTTTTAACCTCTTCTATAGAAGAGGTTCCACAAATCTACAGGTTCCAGCTCCCTCCCCACCACCTGTCCACACATCATCAAGATGAAGCGCGAGAGGAGGAATTCTGGGAGTTGAAGTCCACAAATCTTAAAAGCTGTCAAGTTTGAACACCCTTGGGTTTTTTTTTTCTAAAGGGTTAGGGGTGCAAGGGTCTTCTAACTTGACAGCTTTAAGACTTGCACACTTCAATGCCAGAGTTTCTGAGCCAACATTTTGGTTGCTAAGCAAGAGCATTGTTAAGTGAGTTTCACCACATTTTACAAGTTGGCCACGCCCACCCAGTCACATGGCTGGCAAGCCACTCCCACAAAGCAGGCTACACCTACAGAAGAGGATCTAAAAAATTTTGAAACTCACCACTGATCTGGAAGGTGTATATTTGAATAGTTTGCCTGATGACGTGAATAGGACTCTTAGGACCCTGAGCTCGGCCACATGACCCTCCTCGCTGGTTGAGGAGGGGTGTCTGTGTGTGTAGTGTGAATGGGTTCTAGTTGTGGTAAACTGAGTGAAAAATTGCCTCTGAAGCAGGGATCCCCAACCTTTTGGACCTCGGGGACCACTTAATTCATAATTTTAAATCCCGCAGACCACTAATATGATTTTTTAAAAAAGATTTTTAAAAATTTAAGTATTAAATATTAAGTATTTAGTGCAATATAAAAAATGCAAATATTTTTTCTGCAGACCACCAAAATTTTCTCGTGGTCCACAGTGGTCCACAGGCCACCAGTTAGTGACCGCTGCTCTGAAGCCTACTTTGATTAGCTCCCTCTTCAAAAAGCTATTGCTAGACCCCACTGTGCTGGTCAATTTTCATCCGGTATCAAACCTCTTTGGGGGTGATTGAAAAGGTGGTTACACAGCAGCTTTGGAGGATCCTGAATGAAGTGGATTATCTGGATCCTTTTCAGTTGGGATTCAGGCCCTTGTGTGAGATGTCAACAGAATTGGTCCCTCTGTGGATAACCTCTGGGAAGGGTGGTGCATCTCTCCTCACCCGACTTAACTTCTCAGCAGCTTCCAGTGCCATCAACCATGGTCTCTTTCTGGTGGTGACTGGGGAGAGATCCTGTCCAGCTCTTATTGTATGACCTGCTGCAGAGGTGGAGGCTTCCCTTCTCCTGTTTACTGTGTACGTATGATTGTGGGTGAGCTGATCCATCACCGTGGTTGAGTTGTCAGCATGCTGAGGGTGGTCGTTTGTATATCTCAGTTTCTGGCAAATTAACAGATGCTGTGCTCTCTTTATGCCAGTCATTAGAGGCTGTGGGAGGTTGGAGGGGGGAGAAGAGCTACAACTGAATCCTGGCAAGACTGAAGAAGCGGATTGGGGTTTTGTGCCCCACTGGTTCTAGGCTTATGCCATCTTTGGTGCTGGATGGGATTGAACTGTCTAAACCAGCGGTCACCAACTGGTGGTCTGCGAGAAATTTTAGTGGTCTGCAGAAAAATTATTTGCATTTTTTATATTGCACTAAATCAGGGGTCCTCCAACTATGCCCCCTGGGACGAATGTGTGCAATGAACATTTGTGTTGCTGCAGAGAGTCTCACCATTCAAGGTCTTTTTGTAGGGGTTGGAGGGGGGCAGAAATTCCGACTTGGGGTCTGCTTCAGCCTCCTGGTGCGGGGCTTTGGGCGAAGGCTGGAGGGAAGTGCCTCTGGTGGAGAACAGCCAGAGGACCTTGTTCCAGTGGGACTGCATCATGGTCTGGAACTGGCTGACCATCTCAGGCTGCTGAGCTTCCAAATACCTGGCCTTGCACTTCCGCAGGTCTTCCCTCTGCTTGGAAAGCCTCTGCTTGTAATCCTCAGTGAGGTCCTTCTGCTGAGCCTCCTTCTCGGTCAGATCCAATTTGAACTGATCTTTTTTGCTAACTCTTTCTGATGCTGGCTGCTTAGCTCCAGCAACTGCTTCCTGTTGGGGCCCTAAGAAGTCCATGGGGGAGGTGAGGAGTGGCTGGGTAGGAGGGGTGAATAGAGGCTGGTGAGGCGTTCCTTGACATGAGTGATATCGAGTTGGCCACGCCCATCCAGTCACATGACCACCTAGCCACACCCTCCCAGCCAGTCATTAGGCAGATCAAATTAGTGGTCCGTGGGATTTAAAATTATGAATTTAGTGGTCCCTGAGGTCCGAAAGGTTGGTGACCCCTGCTCTAAACAATCTAGGAATCCACAATTCCTTTTCCAAAAGCAGGTGGCAGGAGGGCCTTTGCATAACTGCACCGTGCATCAATTGCACCTGTTACTCTGTGGGAAGTTATTATCCAGCCCTCTCCCAGAAAAATGAAATATCCTAGGAAATATTGAAAAGGCAGAATATTTCTCTGGATGTGAAAAGAAACATGTTTCAAAAGACAGAATAGTTGCCTATAGCTTTCTGCCCATCACCAGCTAATGGGCCATTAAGATGGCCAGGCTAGCCCACTTTACATAATAAAGACTTCTCCTCACTGCAGCTGTAAGGGGAAGGGATATTACTCAACTGACCACAAGGCATCTGAGAACTCATCACAGCCTAGAGAGTAGCCCCCTGCATGGCACCATGGGAGTCTGATAACCAGTCAGAATACATTTCTTACACAGGAACAGGAAACAGAGAGGTGGGACTGAACAGGGTATAAAAAGCCTAGCAAGCCCCTTCCTCAGCCCTTTCTCTTCTTCTTCACCTACATTGAAACATGTGATCACCTGTTCTGTACAGGGCTCAAGCCATGTGGCCCTGTCCACCAATAAACCATCTTTCCAAGCAGCCTCCATGTCTCCAGTGTCGTCTTCCCCACTTGGAGCTGAACCCAAAAGGACATTTCTTTCAACAATTCAATCAAAGGTCTCTGCTCTTGGTCACTCCTGCCCTAGTCACCTCCCAGTTGGACCACTGCAATGCTCTACGTGGGGCTGCCCTTGAAGAGTATCTGGAAATTTCAGCTGAATGCAGTGGCACAAGCAGTTCTATGCGTTACTAGCACAACGTGCGCCATGCCTCTGCATCGCAAGCTGCATTACCAGTTTGTTTCTGGGTCCAATTCAAGGATTTTGACCTTTGAAGTCCAAGGGGGACTGGGGCTGGGTTATTGGAGGGATCTGATTTCACCTGACCATCCCAACTTATCCAGCAGAAAAGATGGGCTACAGATGCCATCTGCTAGAATCCTGCACTTGGTGGGTGCTAAGCAGAAGGCCTTTTCTACCGTGGCACTCTCTTTACTATAAGACAAAGGAGATGGTACTGGATTTCCGGAAGTACAGAGAGGAATCTGCCCCACTGTATATCAAGGGGGGCTGTGTGGAGAGGTTTCCTCTTTTAAATTCTTGGGACTGCTTATTAGTCAAGATCTCACCTGGAAAAATAACACATCTCTGCTGATTGGAAAGGCCCAACAGAGACTTCATTTCCTTAGAGTCCTGTGAAAAAAGCAGGTGGAACAACGGCTGATGACCTCTTTCTATCGGTCCACCATAGAAAGTGTCCTCACATATTGTATTACAGTATGGTATGCCGGTTTAACAGCTGCGGACAGGAAGGCACTACAGAGAGTGATCAATTCGGCACAAGAAACCATTGGTTGCCCTCTGACACCACTGGGTGACATTGCCAGGCCTCGCTGCTTTAGCAGAGTAAGGAAGATACTCAAAGATGATTCATACCCTGGTCAGTGTCTCTTTGCTCTTCTACCATCAGGCAGAAGACATCAAAGTATAGCCAGCCGAACAAACAGGTTTAAAGATAGTTTCTATCCTTGGGCTGTGAGACTTTTAAACGCAACCACAATCACTCCATGCACACGCTAGTTTTTTTTCTTTTTCTTTTCTTTTTCGTTTCTGTTATAATTTTGCACCAGTGAGTTAAAACCAATTTCGTTGTATTTAAGTACAATGACCATAAAGATTATACTTATACTTTATGGAACACCCACCTCTGCCTCTTCCCCCCCAAACAACGCAGGCTATCAATCCTGCTTGATTTTGTGGAAGCCTCTCAAATAGCAATAGCAATAGCAGTAGACTTATATACCGCTTCATAGGCCTTTCAGCCCTCTCTAAGCGGTTTACAGAGAGTCAGCATATTGCCCCCAACAATCTGGGTCCTCATTTTACCCACCTCGGAAGGATGGAAGGCTGAGTCAACCCTGAGCCGGTGAGATTTGAACCGCTGAACTGCTGATCTAGCAGTAGCCTGCAGTGCTGCATTTAACCACTGCGCCACCTCGGCTCTTTTCAAAACCTGTTATGCCATCAGGCCTGCGAGCTGAGATGGTGAGTTGACTCCATTGTTACCAACATCTGCTCTTACCCAGGGGTGGGACTGGTTTAGACCGGTTCGGGCGAACCGGTAGCTCCAGAGATCGGCTGGGAGCGGAACCGGTTCGCTCCCATGAGCAAGTGGGCTCGCCCGCCTGTCCTAGTGCTTTACCTACCTTCTCAGCTGAGTCGCGTGGCACTCTGCCACGCCTCAGATGTTTTCCTTCCCAAGCAGCCATCCGGAAGGTAAGTATTCTTTGAACTGTGCATGCACGCACAGTACGCGCCCTGGTGCATGCACTCAGGCAAACGGGTTGTTAAACTGGTAAGATCCCACCCCTGCTCTTACTCTAATATATGTTCTCTCTCAGCCTTCGGTTTTCTAAAATAATAATAATAATAATACAGGTAGTCCTTGACTTACAACAGTTTGCTTAGTGACCGTTCAAAGTTACAACAGCCTTGAAAAAAATGACTTATGGCTGTTTTTCACACTTACAACCATCGCAGCATCCCCATGGTCATTTGCTTTATTATTAATATTTATTAAATTTATATTAAATTTATATGCCGCCCAATCCTGAAGGACTTTACTTTCGGGTGCTTGACAACTGACTCACATTTATGACAGTTGCCCTGTCCCCGGGGTCGTGTGAACTCCTTTTGCGACCATCTGATGAGCCAAATCAATGGGGAAGGTAGATTCACTTAACATCCGCATTACTAATTTAACAACTTCAATGATTCACTTAACAAACGTGGCAAGAAAAGTCTTAAAATGGGGCGAAACTCACTTAACAAATTTATCACTTAGCAACATCAATTGTGGCCATAAGTTGAGGACTACCTGTAATAGTTTTTTTTTAAAATATATTAATCGCTTTTATCCGTGTTGTACCCCTGAGTCACTTGTTTGTGAGATGGGCAGTTATATAAATCTGGCAAATAGTTTGGGGAAACGAAGCGCATAGTACAGCACATACCCTTAATATGTTTAGGCTCAGGATGTTATATACAACTCTTGGTAGATGAGCAGTAAGTACAAATGCAAACCATAGGGATTTGAGCGGATTTAGAAACGTCCTGTCCCACGGCTAATTGTATTTATTATCCGTGAAACATGCAGAGGCCACCTGCACACTGAACTATAAAATAGCCAGTCCTATTACAGTTTGGTAGTTTATGACTTCATCTGCTATGCAAACTCAGGAAAGGGATTTAACTACTACGTCAATCAAGAAGTTGGAAAAAATGTTGGGCAACTACGGTACCTTTTGACCCCACATCCAAAGTATCTCACATTCTACTACAGGGATCAGAGGTATGCTGCACTGAAACATGGTCTATTTTAGCCACCAATCGGGGTGGGTGGGTGGGGGGAGAATAGCTATTAATTATATTCCCTCCCCCTGTTTACAATTAATCCTTTGAGAGACCGGTTTAAAATAAAGCTGTCACCAATTTTTGTGGCAACAAGTTTTGCAGATTGTTTGCCTACTGTTACAAAACATTTGGCCTCCAGAGAAAATGGGAATTTATTTTATTATGTAACTATATACAACAAAGAAGAAAAATCAACAAACGTCAATACATTCGCTTCTAGGCGCAGAAAGAATTTTTCATAGATTAAAAAGCACAACAAAATTGACTTTTGCTTGACCAACTCCTGTCTGCTCCCAGAAACATTTTAACTAATTCCCAGAATCCACTTGCCTTCAGTTGGTGGGAGGGTGTGCTCTGATGTGAAACTAACAGCAAAATCTTATATTTTCTTTTAACACCCCCCCCCCAAATCAAGTGTCCTGAACAATTATGTACAAAAGAAATCGCCATATATAACATGTATGAAAAGTTCCATGTTGCACCCGTGTATAAAGTGTCTCTGTGCATTTTTGCCTTCCTGCGTGGCCACAAATTCTACATCCCAAATGATCCTTCATCAGCCGGGTTTTGCCCTGTTAACTTGATGGGCATCCAGTTTGGGTTCCCCCCACCCCATCCCTCCTCTTCCTTTCTCCAAATCCTACGGAGCCAGTTATTCTGCTTGCTTTCTCCTTGGAATCTCAAGTTCTTTCTTGGTTACTGTGTACCTGCAACAAAACAGAAGGGAAATGCGTGAATCCATTTGAAGACAAACCATTCAAGATTTGAGTCGCAGCCAAACTTTCTCACAGTTAGGAAGAAGCAAGCAAGGGCCAAAACCCTTTTCTGGGGACGAAAAAACCCCAAGTTGCCAAGAAAAGGGACACAATTGAGTGGAAGAGAAAAAAATACAGGCAATCCTCGATTTATGACCACAGTGGGGAAGCAGAATTTCCATTGCTGAGAAGAGCAGCTGTTTAGATTACAGATGAACAGAGTTGGAAGGGACCTTGTAGGTCATCTAGTCCAGGGATCTCCAACCTTGGTAACTTTAAGCTGGCTGGGAAATTCTGGGAGTTGAAGTCAGGCAGGCTTAAAGTTGCCAGAGTTGGAGATCCCCTGATCTAGTCCAACCTTCTGCCCAAGGAAGACCCTACACCATTTTGACAGGTGGCAGTCCAGTCTCTTCTTGAAAGCTTCCAGTGATGAAGCTCCCACAACTTCTGAAGGCAAGCTACAGTATTCCATTGGTTAATTGTTCTCACTGTCAGAAAATTTCTCCTTATTTCCAGCTTGAATCACTCCTTGATCAGTTTCCATCCATTATTCCTTGCCTGGCCTTTGGGTGCTTTGGAAAATAGGATGATCCCCTCCTCTCTGTGGCAGCCCCCCAAATAATGGAACATTGCTATCATGTTGATAAGATCACTGTTATGTTCCAGCCCAGTTTTATTACCTTTCTTGCCATGGTTGTTAAGTGAATCACTGCAGTTGTTAAGTGAATCAGACTGGCGTTAAGCAAATACCACATTGACTTTACCTATCAGAAGCTGGCTAGGAAGGTTGCAAATGCGTCAACCTCCCCGCCCCCAGGGATACTGCAATCATTGTAAGCACAACCTCTTGTAAATACATGACCAAAATATTTCAGCCCCATGGGAATGCCGCAACAGTCCTACTAAGTGCAAAGATAGTTCATGAATCATTTTTTCCAGCACCGTTGTAAACTTCAAAGGGTCATTAAATGAATGGTTTGTAAGTCGAGGACTACATGCAATGCTGCATTGAGTGCTCATCTCAAAAAGAAAATCCGGAAAAATATGACAAAAAGGCTATATATCTGGTTTTACATATATTTACTGCAGCCAGAATTGTATTTGCACAACAATGAAAAAAATGACAAGATTTCGTCAGATGACAATGTAATTAAGAAAATACTGGAATGTGCAGCAATGGACAGACTGACCCTAACTATTAAGGATAAAGAAGAAACTGGATATTTCTTGTCATGGGATGTATTTTATCAACGGTTGGACAATAGAAACAGAAGTTAGCAAGGAGGAGCTATAAACAGAGGAAATGTTAACGTGGAGAGAATTTGATGATGAAGATGTTATGTATAATTGCAATTATATTACTATATAGTTATATTATTAATATTATTGTGATGACTATAACAGCAAATATGTGGATTATGACTGTTCAAATAACTGTACCCAGATCACACAGTTTGATGGAAATGGAAAACAATATAAACAAAATGAATAAAACATGAAAAAAAATATTAAGATTGTATTTCTCTGTGGAAGACTTAATATTTTCCGCTTGTTTCTTACCATCTGTTTGTCCAACTGGCTGTTCCTCTTCTGTTTCGTCTTCCTCATTCAGTTCATCATCATCTTCATCTTGGGGGGGGGAGGAAAGGGGGAATAATTTAGATCCACATTCCAGAACACCTCATGTAGTCTAATAACAGAGCTATAGAGCTGTCTCTTTAAGTATTTCAGGTGCTTAATGAAGTCCTTGGCAATCTTTACTTCTAACTCAACTGGTGTCTGTTAACTTTGTACCCTTTGTCACACCAAAGGTGTGTTAAGTTTGCTTATGCACTAGGATATTAGAAAGCGACACTTTCATCATGAAAATCAGCAGGCATTAGCCCCAAGATGAATACGGAAGGAAGTTAAACTGAAGACCAGCAAGGAATCTGCTTTCCAAAATCCCCCACTATGAATGTGCTCATAGAATTTACTATTTGCTGAAGATTTATCTGGATTTGGCACTCCTCCCCATAATTATCTAATGTCAGTATTTGATGAAATATATTTGGCAACCGGGACGCTAGGTATTATTTGGGTGTTGATATGCAACAATAATAGCCTGGTGCACAATGCTGCTTGCTGCAGTTCCATATTATTACTTTTTCCCTTTTTATGACCCTGTAATCCCTTGCTTCAGGGTGGGATTGGGGCAACTAAGTGGATCTGAGCATTTACTGACCAGATGCCCTTCCTGACACCTATACGAAGTTTGCAGCAGATACTTTCTCTCTGCGCCCTGGTAGAGAAACATCTGTCACTAGGATTGAACTCTCAACCTTCCGAGTGGGAGGTGAGCATTTTCACCTCTAGGCCACCGTGCTGCTCATTTTCCATATTAATTATTACACCTTACATTTTCCTTGGTTTGAACGACCTAATGCTTAAGAGCTGCCTTTGCCACCTGGGCTGCCTTCAGTTGATTGATGCCATACTAGTTTCTCCATCAAGAGAAATGTAGTTGATAAATCAGAAGATTTACAAGAGCCATGTTCCATTCAGAGATATTAGCAATATAAACTTCAGGTTATACTTCTTACATCCTGACTGAGCATCTCTGGGTGATCATACCCAGTGGTGGGATTCAGCCAGTTCGTGCCAGTTCAGGAGAACCGGTTGTTAACATTCTGAGCACTTTGGTGAACTGGTTGCTGGAAGAAACCACTAGGGCAGAGAACCGGTTGTTAAATTATTTGAATCCCGCCACTGATCATACCTGCTTCGAAGTCGATGCTTCTCAAGGCTTCTGTGATACTTTCCAAATCTACAGTGAAGTAGTCCATGTTTTCAAAGCCTGTCTCGATCTTCTCCAACTGGCCACCTTTTGATGCATCCACAATTCTGGAACACAGATGAGAAAGGATGTTGTTTAAACAGGTTTAAATACAAAAGGCTTTCTGACAACACTGGTAGTAGACATAAATATGAAATTAGAATAGCATTTCCTGACCTGGGAAGATTAATATATTCTGAATTCCATCCTAACATTGGTGGGAGAGATGTGACGGTGGTTTCAGCTTTAGTCCATCCCACAATATTGACGTTGCCTTGTATCCTGCTGTTAGGCAATCCACTATAGGTTTTGGGCTGCCGTTCAAACCAATGGTGTGGCACTCTTTTAAGTAGAGATTGGGTAACCATTTGTTTGAAATGGTATAGGGCAGTGAATGCGAACCTTTTAGACACCGAGTGCCCAAACTGCGCATGCGCACACATGCCCAAACTGAAAGATGCCTTTGAGCGTACAAATGCATGCATGCGTAGATCTGCACATGAGCACGCATGGACATGCTTGAATGTGCACATGTGTGGATGCATGCGTGCGTGGACATGCACGCATGCGCAGCAGAGACCCGATCACCAGCTGCCCAGCAGGAGGCTGGCAGCGCAGCAAGAGGTAAGATCTTTTTGTTTTATGAGCTTCTGTTTCGCGGTTTGCAGGGAGACAGAAGCTCACGAAAGAAACGTCACGGAGATCTCACTGGGCATGCCAGCAGAGAGGGCTCTGGGCGCCACCTCTTTAACATGTACCATAGGTTCACCATCACGGGTATAAGATACAATACAATAGCAGAGTTGGAAGGGACCTTGGAGGTCTTGTAGTCCAACCCCCTGCCTAGGCAGGAAACCCTATACCGTCTCAGACAAATGGCTATCCAACATCTTCTTAAAGACTTCCAGTGTTGGAGCGTTCACAACTTCTGGAGGCAAGCTGTTCCACAGATGAATTGTTCTAACTGTCAGGAAATTTCTCCTCAGTTCTAAGTTGCTTCTCTCCTTGATTAGTTTCCACCCATTGCTTCTGGTTCTACACTCAGGTGCCTTGGAGAATAGTTTGACTCCCTTGGTAAGTCTCCTGCCTGAGGAGGGGGCTGGACTAGAAGACCCCCAAGATCCCTTCCAATTCTGTTATTTTATTCTAGGTCTTTCTACCATTATGGGACTCAAACCTGAGATTTTTGAAGGATGGCTGTCAATATTTTAGATAAATAAAATAAGCAAAAGAAATGGAAGGAAAGGAAGGGAGGGAGGCTGACCGAATACCCTTTCCCCTTTTTATAAATAGAGGTAGTTCTCAACTTACAGCCTCATTTGAGCACAAAATCTATGTTGCTAGGTGATACATTGGTTAAGTGAGTTTTGCCCCATTTTAGGACCTCTCTACCCTGAATCACTAAATGAATTGTTGCAGTTGTTAAGTTAGTAACATCATTGTTAAGTGAATCTGGCTTCCCCATTAACTTTATGAGAAGGTCGCAAAAGCTGTTGACATGATTCTGAGACAGTGCAGCCCTCATAATTAGGATTCAGTGGCCAAGCATCTGAATTTTGATCCTGTGACCATGGGGATTCTGCAATAGTTATGTCAAAAATGATCATGTCACCTTTTTTTCAGTGCCGTTATAACTCTGAACGTCACTAAATCAATTGCTATAAGTTGAGGATTATCTGTAACTCTCTGTTAAACTTTCTGACATGAGTGGCATTAAGCTGGCCACACCCACCTCGGCCCCCAGCGGTCAAACGCAACCCTGATGCGGCCCTCAGTGAAATCGAGTTTGACACCCCTGAACTAGACATTTAAGCTAACAAACTAGTCCGTCGACTAGTCGGCTTTAACGTAACTTAAATATCACTGTGTTTACCCAAACACACAGTGTCCTTCCTGCTTGGATCCTCTCGGAACTTATTTGCTTAGGATTTACCGCTTGTTTACAAAAATGGCAGTTTAGAAATATGTTTCCAGGACTTACGTTTTAATAAGTTGCTTGGCAGTCTGGAAGGAGAAAGAGAAAATAAGGTCAAGGGAATGAAAAACGTTCAGCTTAAAAAGGCTAAAATCAGTAGAATCATCTTGAGACTCCCAGAATTGATTGATTGGCTGATTGCCCTAATAAAATTTTGAAGTATCAAGACTGACTTAAAGACACACACAGAAAATATTGAAGTGTAATTGTACAGTTGCATGGTCTTGTAATTGGAAACCTTTTATTTTGTATTCCATTTTGGGGTTATTCTAATTACAATGAAAAGCAAAGATCACAATTCACAAATTAAGCCAATAATACCCAATCCTTTATTTTAGGGCAGGCTGGGGAATTCTGGGAGTTGAAGTCCACAAGTCTTAAATCTGCCAAACATGGACACCTCTGTTTCAGGGTTCAAAGTAATTTTACATTCAGATCCTTTCTTATCTTATCTGCATGCCAACTCATCATGAAGATTCAGATGAATGATAGTAAATAGCAACAGTGTTGAGTTGCCAATATTTTTACTATCATAAATTGGGTGCGCTCCTGCTCAGACGCGTGATGCTTCTGTGCATGCGCAGAAGTGTCTGGGCAGGTGGGCGGAGCCTCCCACCGCTACTACCAGTTCGCCCGATGCAGGCTGAACCGGGAGCCACCCACCTCTGAGTAGCACCACTAAGGTCAACCGGCTGTGAGGCCTGGAAGCCATCTTTTGCATTGGGCCCTTCAGGCCTGCCACATTTTCTACTATGGCAAATTGGGAGTGGGATTATACGGAGAATGGGAGATATATAGTCTAAATAAAATTCCTTTCTCAGAGAGTCAAGGACTTCTTGCCATGCACCTGGAGTGGTGTGACTGAAAGACATCCCCAGTTGGGACAGTGCCTGATTGGACCATGTGAGGGACATGTGGGTACTGGGCAGGGGCTTGGACTTTCATTTGGGTGGGGAAACCCTAGAAACTTTCAGATTCGGGTTGTGCCAATATGACATCTCTAATAAAATGGAACTTTGAGGAACCTTAAGCCTTAGAGTCTTCTTTTGTTTGGGGTGTTACTTGGAACCCTGATACCAGCCAAGTTTCCTGGCTGATCCATGATATCAATCTCCTATGTAGATCTCCAGTTCTGTTTATCTTGGTCTGGGAATTTGGGATTTCAAAACCTACACAGCTGGGGATGAACGGATCTCGAATGTACAACATTTTCCCTCACCATGAGAAAAGCGGCTCCTCCTTCTTCCTCCATAGACTGAATGGCACTCTCAATCAGCTTGCTGGATGTCTCCAGTTGCTCTTTATACTGTTGGATGAGGTTCTGCATGAACCCAGCCTTCTCCTCCTGCTCCTTGGAGATGCGCTGCAGAAGGTTCGTCCTCTTCTCCTCAAGGACAGCAATGAGAGCTTCAAACTTCTCGCACAAAGACTGCTTAGCCAACCGACTGTTTTCCTGTCAGAGAGAGAGAAGAATGAAAGGAGAAGTTGAGTTGGTTCCTTCTGAACAAATCTCACTCAAGAAGCAACCATCTGGAACTCAGTTAAGAGCGCAATGTTTTATTTTCGTGTGCGTGAAACCATCCGCTCTCCCCTCCGGCCCCCGGGGCTGCCAGTCCATGGAGCCAGAAAAGTTAGGGTACCACCAGGTTAAAGGACAAATGGATGCATCTGCAACCTTTTAAGCTTCGTCCATTTTAACTCTAGTGGTTTCTGCCATTTAGTGTGCTGTGCAATTTAGTCTAATTTCTAATTACCGTGTTTCTGTGAAAATAAGACAGGGTTTTTTGCCCCCTGAAATAAGCGTGTGGCCTTATTTTTGGGGAGGTCTTATTATTTTTGAAGTGCAGGAGGCGGCGAGCGTGGTCACCTCATGGCTGCTGCTGTGTTGTGATATTTTCGGGGAGGGCTTATTTTAGCGCATGCACTCAAAAGCCCGATTGGGCTTATTATTTTCAGGGAAACAGGGTAGATTTAGAATTCTAATTAGAATGAGAAATTCCCGCTAGATTAATTTTCTGGTTTCTGATTTCTAACTAGAATTTAGAAATCAGAAAATCAGGAATCCGGACATTAATTCAATCATCAGGTGAAGCAAATTATGCAAGCAGTATCTTTGAGTTTGCATTGGGATTTTAGGTTACTAGGCAGACTATCGGCTCTTTCATCTAAATAAACCCTTGCCCAGATTTGGAAGCAGGGAGAAGAAAGCCACTAGGCTCCCTTCCCCTCTCTCCTCAGGCAGCACCTGTCTTAACCCACCATCGCTCTGGGTTGGATTTCTCTTCCGCTACTCAGATTTCTAAAGGGTCAGCCATTTGTCATATTCCTCACCTCTGTCGTTTTGCACAAGTCCTCCAGCTGGCTGATGATCGTCTGCACCCTGTCATTCCCTGCTACCAACATGGAGATGCAGTTGGTTAACTCAGTCTGTAAGAGAAAATAATAAAAAAATAAAATAAAACGACTCTCTAAGCCTCCTTTTCTAAATCAATGGGTGTGCTGAGGTTCTTCCTGGTCAATTGTGGGAAAGAAGATTGGAAAAGAAACATCAGTGAGAAGTGCTACGACTCAAGACTGCAATATAATTATTCTCAAGACTGATTGTTTCTCTCTTTGCTCTCTTCTTTAATTATATTAGACTAGCCGATAACCCGGTGTTGCCCTGGTATTTATTTATAGGAGGGAAATGTCCCGACCAAACGTAATTTCTAATGTTGGATTTTCCCGCTTACCAGAGAGAGCCCCCTTGTGGACTACTGTGAAGCCATTACCATGGCAACTCCACTGCGTTGTACAGTAGCATCCATTTTACGGCAGTACAGTAGAAGCCATTTTAAGGCAGAACAGTCTGTATCTTAACAGAACACACACCCCAAGGAGTGTTAGGGATGTCTTACCCCCCACAGTATTTTTTTCCACAGAGTAAGTCGTCTGTGTACCAAGTTTGGTTGAAATTGCTCAAAGCGTTCCAGAGTTATGATGGAACATATACACCCACCCATCCACCCGCATTCATCCATCCGTCTGTCTGTCTGTCTGTCAATAGATAGATAGATAGATAGATAGATAGATAGATAGATAGATAGATAGATAGATAAACAGACAGACAGACAGACAGACAGACAGACAGACAGATGATATAGATATAGATAGATTGATAACAGGGACTTTTTTTTCCTTTTAATCTTTAATCATTTTGGGGTGGCTTTGAAAGATTGAGGAAAGTTTAATGGTGACCTGAACTCAGTTAACTGATTAAGCCCAGGGATAGATTATAAACCTTTCTCCTGCAAATATTAGCACAATATTTTTAGCCCATGGCAGAAATGTGTTTTTACGATGCTGACATCCATACTTATTTGGATGCCAAAGCCAACAAGCCTTTTGCACCAACTGGCTGAACGCGGCATCTGCCAGGGACTCTAAAATATTGTTTGAACCGGTTGTCTCGCTGCTAACCTACGGTGTGTAGTCTGATCTGGGTTGGTTTTACAAAGGGCTGCACTGAGGTGCTAAATCTGTTTTTCCTTTGGCTCTTTTGGCGTGAGAGGCATGAGCTTTCATCACAAACGCTGAGTGACAACTTGAAAGTTCCATGCATGGACCCACATTCAAATGTTCTCCCAAATCTTTAGGACAAGAGGAATGGGGGATAGAATTTTTCTTTCCCTATTAAATTGCAGGATGACAAAGACTCCATTATTGCTTTTCTTGTTTTTCTAAACCTCTGCTGTGCCCTTGTGTGAAGGCACCGAGAATTCCAGATGGCTTTGACCACAGTTGAGTCTGCAGAAAACGGAGTAGTGATGGGTCTGTTTAATCTCTGGGGAAAGTGATGGGTTAACTACTGTGCGGAGCCTATCAGAAGTTCAAAGAAAGACCACAGCTTCTCATGCACAATCTCTGGTTGGAGCTGCTTTCTGGGAGGGGAAAGAATGTTCTGCCATGTCTCAACTCTTGTAGCTCCAAATATATCCTGCTGATGATTGCTTGTCAACTGCAGTCATCTATGTATCCATATCCACTGCATTAGGGTCAGACACTATTCCTGAAAGACATAATGTGACGTGTCCAGAGGTTTCTAATTCACCTCTTAGCCCAAATGGGAGATGAACCTACTGGCCCAAGACTTCCTCTGCATACCACTGGACCTGAACCCATCTAAGGTGAAGGAATACAATCCTTTTTTTGTCTCTGGGCATGTGGTCAAGTTGCAGGCATGAAACAGGAGGACATTCACTCCCATAGAGGCTGCTAAGTCTTGAGACTGTTCAGAATTATGTCAGGAAGGTCTTTAAAAAAAAAATGTGCCTATCCAAAAAGGCGACACCATGAAAAGGCTTTGCATGCATTAAGTAATACAGGTGCACACTTAAAAACAATTGCTGTCATTTAAATGTCCCAAAGGTGCTTTTTTCAAGAGGCAACTAGACTTTCTGGATTTTCTTTGAAGACGTTTTGCTCTCATCTAAGAAGCTTCTCTGGCTCTGACTGGATGGTGGGGAAACTGGATTGGTGGGGAATGGGATTCCAGGCTGACCGACTTCACATTCCAAGAGGAAGGGGAACTGCATTCTTGGAAGCCTCATTCATGAAAATAAAATTTCCCCACCAGCCAGTCAGAGCTGAAGAAGCTTCTTGGATGAGAAGCGAAATGTCTTCAGAGAAAAACCAGAAAGTCCAGTTCCCTCTTGAAAAAGCACATTATTGGGACAACCATGAGTTGGATGACTGGGAATCTCCATAGATATCATTTAAATAGAAACCGGAGAGCCAATTTGGCACCGGGGTTAAGGCACCAGGTAGAAACCAGAAGACTGTGAGTTCTAATCCTGAAATTTGGATGTCCTCAAAATCCTCAAAGTAGGCAGATAAAAGGTCACGATAAAACACCATGCGTCTTTTGAACATGCACGTAACACCAGCAAAAGGATGGCATTTACATTATGATGGTCTGCCTGCCATCTTGCAATATTCAAGACTCTCTACCCCATCTCTGGGAGATGACCATGAATATCGGGTTGAACGTTGGAGAGTTAAGATGTATTATTACTATGCCTGCAGTGAAACTTGGCTCATACCTTCTGTCCCTGAAAGACACTTTGCAGAGGCGCCACTTCACAATCTTTGTGTGCTCCGAAGACTTTGCACATAGAGCAGGTAGGAACCTCACAGGTCAAGCAATAGATGTTGATCTTTTCATCTTCGTGTTCCTTGCACATTGGGTGGTTTCCCTTCTTGAGGGGACGGCTGTTGAAGACAGGAAGAAAATTGAAGAGCCTAGATAAGAACATCTACATAGTTAATGTCACCTTGGATAATTCTGTAACAAGGTGGGGAGCATATGAATTTAACAAATAAATAAATGTTTGAGTAGAAGTGGGAAAACAGAACGAAATTCACACTTGTCTCCAAAACTCGCTGGGACTAGTTACTATTGAGACAGTCACTGCATCTTTTTCATTTGACATTTCATGATGATTGTGTCCCACTATTTACAGCCACTGATCTGCTGTTTTGAATATATTTTAAACTTGCTTTAGATATTTTGTTTTCTCTTGTGTAAAAAACTTGGTGGTGCAGGGACTGTAGGGCCTGTGGTTAATGTAAATATGGCAGAATATGGTAAAATAAGAGTTTACATCAGTGGTGGGATTCAAATTTTTTTACTACTGGTTCTCTGGGCATAGCTTGGTGGGCATGACATCACGGGCATGGCTTGATGGGCATGGGAAGGGAAGGTTACTTCAACATCCCCATTCCTTCCCGATCAGCTGGGACTCGGGAGGCAGAGAATAGATGTGGGGGGGCAAGCCAGAGGTGGTATTTACCGGTTCTCCGAACTACTCAAAATTTCCGCTACTGGTTTTCCAGAACTGGTCAGAACCTGCTGAATACCACCTCTGGTTTACATAAACAATCTACTTCACATGGGTGTGTAAAACGTGGATGAAGAGACAGTGGATCAGTTTGGCTCTACAGTTATTCAAATGCCAGATTATGAGGCCCTTGAAACAATAGAGACAATCTGATGAAATGCACATCATTGAAATTATTTTCACTGGAAGATAATATTGGGTTGAAGATATAGCCTTAGGTGATCTCTGAACCTGGTTGTTTGCTTGCAGAAGTTCCTTGCTTGGGGAATTCTGGGAGTTAAAGTCCATCCATCTTAAGTTGCCAAGGTTGAGAAGCATTGCTATAGACTCAAAGCATGTTGGCTGGCAAATTCTGGGAGCTGAGGTCCACACAGCTTAAAGTAAACATCAGCCTGATGATGATGATGATGTTACCTAGCTGGGTAATGAAATGTCTCCAAGCAAGCGACCAGAGCGTAGAGAGCAGCAAGGACCCCATAGAAGTGATTTTCCTAGTGAATTGAACCCCTTGTCTATTAAAGAGGCAGGGACTGATGTATCATTAGGCTTGGCTACTTCACGTTCCATCAATATCTAGGGATTATTGGCCCCAGAAATATTCCTCACTAAGTATTTCCTAGCTCTTTCTTCTTATTTAATTTTTCCACTCATACAGGAGACAGTAGATTTAGTAAACCAAGCTGACAGTGTGGGCTAGTTGCTGATCCTTCCTTCACACAGCAGGGTGTAGATAGTTTTCTGTCTAATATTAACCTCCCTGGGAAGTTATGTTTAGATCTTACTTCCACTTCTGTCCAAGTGGAGCCATTTATTCTGAGAGCAGGTTTCCTTTCTTTGGAGGAGGATTTATGATAGCAAAGTATCAACACCACAGCACTTCTGCAGTTCTGCTCCTATATTCAGATCCCTTTGCTAATCCACCCAAATTTCTTGACCTCTTATGGACATGGACTACTAGTGAATCAGTGGGAGTTTCCTCTGTAGGGCTTTAAAAAATAACACCATGATAATTGTGTTTCTTATCACAACTTAAAGCAGCACTAATTCCTAGTTCTACACATGGTGGGTGTGAGTCTGAATATATATGAATGAAGGAAAAAAAATGAATGAATGAAAGTAACCTAGATCAGACCCAAGGTCCATGTAGATGCTGTTCTGAAAAGAGTCAGCCTGGATTTTTCAATTGGATTAAGCTGCCGTGCTAAGATGGGTTTTATTTTATGTAAGGTAAAGGTTCCCCTTGCAAATATGTGCTAGTCATTCTTGACTCTAGGGGGAGGTGCTCATCTCTGTTTCAAAGCCGAAGAGCTAGCGCTGTCCGAAAACATCTCTGTAGTCATGTGGCCGGCATAACTAAATGTTGAAGGCGCACGGAACGCAGTTCCCTTCCCACCAAAGGTGGTTCCTATTTTTCTACTTGCATTTTTACATGGTTTCAAACTGCTAGGTTGGCAGAAGCTGGGACAAGTAACGGGAGCTCACTCCGTTACTCGCTGCTAGGGATTCGAACTGCCGAACTTTTTGATCAACAAGCTCAGCATCTTAGCCACTGATTGCCTTTTGTCCTTCCCAGTCTATTGTAAATTTCTTGTTAATCCAATTAGATTCACACGACAATTAGATGACAGATTTTGTCTTGGCATGAGTGAGGCAAACCCCGAGGATGAATCAGCCTTTTGGTTCCCTAAAGTCCCTCCTTCCTTCAGCTATGAAATCTGAACTGCAGAAATTCAGAGGACCACTATATGACAAATAGGAGTTTGGAGTTTTTCACATTCCTTTGCTGCCATTTGTTGGTTGTCTGGATTGTTGTGGCGCAGATATGGTAGCTCATACCTTCCTTTAATGCAAGGAAGGATGGAAAGAAAGAAAGAAAGAAAGAAAGAAAGAAAGAAAGAAAGAAAGAAAGAAAGAAAGAAAGGAGAGAAGGAAGGAAGGAGGGAAGGAAGGAAGGAAGAAAGAAAGAAAGAAAAAAAGAAAGAAAGAAAGAAAGAAAGAGGGCCACCAGCAGCAAGATGTCAATTGAGAAAGTCCACAAGTGAAGGTTCAGTTAAGCTAATAGGTTCCTATATTCTGTGCACAAGAATCTTCTCAACAGCATCCGCTTAGCGTTAGATAAGGGTCACTGGAACTCAAGGACGGTTGGACTTAGTTCGCTTGTGACTACATAAGGATTCTAGGCTGATCCCTCTTTTCATCCTGCCCCCAGGTTCTGCCATTCCTCTTCCCGTTCAAGGTGGATGGACTCAACTACAGGAAGGTCTTGACTTAGGATCACAACTGGCACCAGAATTGCTATTGTTAAGAGAGTCAAAGCCAATTTTATAACTTTGTTTTGCCGTGGTTGTTAAGCAAACCACTGCAATTGTTAAGTGAATCACATGGTCATTAAGTGAATCCAGCTTCTCCCCCCTCCGCCTGCTCTTGATTTTGCTTGTCAGAAGCCAGTTGGGAAGATTGCAAATGGTGATCACCTGACCTAAGGATGCTGCAACTATCCTAAATATATGCCAGTTACAAGATGCCTGCATTTTGATCACATGACTGTGGGGATGGATGACGGTCTTTAGCGTGTAAGTCATTTTTTTCCCAGTGTTGTTGAATGATTGTAAGTCAAGGGCCACTATATAGAGCTGAAGAAAATTTATGTGGTTGGTAAAAGTCACAATAACTTGACGGTGCTTTGTCATTCACCCACCTTTCTCCAGCTCTGTGATGGGAAACCTATGGCACGCATGCCCACGAGAGCCCTCTCTGTGGGCATGCAAGCCATAGCCACAGCTCAACCCCACCACGCATGCGCATGTGCCTCCTGCTGGCCAGCTGATTTTTGGGTGCCGCACATGTGGGAGATGCACATGCATGCATGGGGGGGGGGCATGCTTGTATATGCGGGGAGAGCTCTGGGGGTGTGGCATCCCCCCCATGCCCCAATTTTGGTTCCAGGAGGCTTCAGGGAGGCCTGCGATGCCCAAAACAGGCCCCCGGGATGGCTCTGTACTCCATTTTTGGTCCCAGGAGGCTTCAGGAGGCCAACTAGGCCCAAAACAGAGCGGGGAGTTGTCACATGTGGATGCCTGGAGGAAGCACAGGACGGTGTTGCATGCGCAGGGGACGGGATACATGCGGGTTGTCTCAGTCATATTGCATTGCAAGGAGAAAAAAGTTAGCCATCCCTGCTCTACTCTAGCTGGAAATGGTTGCTAACAAATAATTTGTTGCTAACAAATTATTGAAAGGTACTAAGACCTGATTGCTTTCAAGGGAGAATTCCTTTTCCAAGCTGTAGTAAAGCGGAATTCATACCAACCTTGAATATTCTTGTTTATAGATATCGATGATATTCTCTACCAGCAGATTCCTCTGGAGGCCATAGACTCCATGGCGGTCCAAGATGACTTCGTGTCGGCAAGAGGGACACTTAAACCGCCCTCCAGATATGGTGGTTCCTCGGCTTGTTTGCCAGTATGGATTTGAAGCCTAGAAATGCCATCAACCATGTTAATCCAAATGTTAGGGATTTCCCCCCAAAATTAAACAAACTACACATTCATTTTCCAAATCTTGCACCCTCCAGAAATAGTTTCAATCCTATTCATTTCAAACTCAGCACACCAGGAAGGACCCAGATGGGGAAAGCCTAAAAAATTCAAAATAATCTGATTTCTTCCCTTCCTCCTCCCCACCTTTAAAAATATTCCTTTTGATAAAATGGAACATCTCCGTTCATGCTTTGCTCATAAAATAGACAGTGTCACTGGCCACCGCCAATAAATGAGATCACTGCTTCAACTGGAATCTATTTTGGGCACAAATTGCAGTGATACTATTTCTCAGAGCTGGACATTGGCCGGGAGAACTCAATTTCAATTTGCTAAATCGTTTAATCTAATCTGGTTTCATTACTTTATGCGCCAATTTTTATGTGAAACATTAGGCACCTGTCTCCTAGAAAACTATTAGCATTTATAGCTAGATATATAGACTTTATTTCTTATAACTAAAACATAAGAATAAGGTTTGCTGGCTCATCTCAGTTTTTGAAGGACTCAAGTTCATCAACGCTTGAATGAATGCTCATGAAGTCACCCAAGAAAATGTGGTTATCCTGAATTATTGATTTCCTTGCACATCTTTCCTAGAACTTTAATTAGATGTTAGACTTGGAAGAATCACACCATTGTCTTTATGGATTACATGAACAATAATATGAATTGTAAAAATAAGGCAAATAGTTCATAAGAAGATAAGCAATGGCTCATCTAGTCCAGCGGTCTCTTCTGCAACCAACTACACAAGGAAGTCTCCCAGTTGTTGGCCCTTAGAAGCAATCACACTTCTACCATACCAAGACTAATAACTGAGCCTCGCGATTTTCATCAACTGGTCCAACCCTTTTTTGAAGCCAGCCAAAATTCATGTACTAATATATTCTTATAGAAGCAAATATGAAAAAACCCACTATATTTTGAAGAGGATCTATCCCAAAACAATGCTTAGTAGGTATGCTTGGTGAGCATGGGATATTGACTCGTTTATTGGAAAACAGGATATAAACCCAGAAAAATGGGAACTGGAATAGATGAAGGGATGTAAGATTGTCTAGGCTCTAGAATATATCCTTTCTCGTTGCAGGATCCATTAGTCCTGGATATACTAATTATAGGATCAATCCATTCCCGCCTTTATTTGTGTAGTCCTAGATGCTCTCACAATGTTCTATGGCAATGGTTTCTTATGCTACATGAAGAAATAATTGGAGGGACATTGGCACCAGCGGAAACCAATTGGCGGAGGGAAGGTGTTTCACCTGGTCCATTGTCCACCTAATCTTATGCAGCTTTAGTGATTCAGTTAGGCAATCTTTGGTAACAATGGGTTGCTTGTTGTTTGCAATTGAACACAGAATTCATATTTGAATGATAGTAACTTTCAGTTTCCATGTTGCTAATGTTGATATTGTCAAGGATTTGGTCATGGTTTTGAGGTGAATGTAATTATAATACAGAGAAATATTGCATCGGTTTCTAAAACTTTTATATTAGTAAGAATTTTTTCAGATTAACCAAGGCTTGATCCATTGGTTGTGACAGGAATTGACCAATCCACGTCATCTGAGCCTTACAACATAGATTGAGAGAGTGATTGGCCCAAGGTGACCTAGCTGGCTTTCATGCCTAAGGAGGAACTAGAACTCATTGACACCTAGTTTCTAATCTGGTACTTTAACCACTAGATCAGGGGTGAGCAACCCGTGGCTCTGGAGCAGCATGTGGCTCTTTCATCCTTCTGCTGCGGCTCCCTGTTGCTCAAAATATGCGTCACGACCCGCCAATGTGCGACACCTGCTGGCACATGATTTATTAAGCTTTTCAACCACTGGTAGGCCAACCATGGTTAAATCCAAGAAAAGAAAAGTTTTAGAAGATAACAAAATGTTTAATTCAACTACATACACTAGTCTTGTGGCCGCTCAGGAATTAGTCAGGCTTGGAAAGGGTTTTGTGGCTCCCAGTGTTTTATTTTCTGTGGGAAACGGGTCCAAATGGCTCTTTGAGTGTTTAAGGTTGACGACCCCTGCGCTAGACCAAACTTGACTCTCAAAGAGGGAACTATATGATCGGGTCCATTTTTATGTTGGGATTGGCAGTTATCAGAATCCTTTGAACCCAGGCTATGAATCAACCTCATTGGCACTAACATAGCCCTCCTTAAAAATAATGGGATATATAGTTTCCAAGAATTTCCAGTCGGCATGCCACATGATGATTTAAGATTCTAGGATTGAAATCCCAACACATCTAGAGAGCTTGCCAGTAAATACTGGCAAAAAGGCATTCAGTAAACCATCATTACGATCGCCAACATGATCGCCAATGTCCAATGATGGATATGGTGCAAGAAGAAGAAGAAGAATCATTAAATTAAAAAATAATTCTTCATCCCCTTAAGGATATTAATTCCACAATTTAAAAATAAATAAATAAATAAAACAAAGCCGCACATGCATTTATCCTTGATACACCCCCCTTTTTTTACAAAATGGAAATGATACATATGTAAGAAGCCATTGAGTGAGAAGGAAATAAAGCTACTTTCTCCAGCCAAGTGCCCTGCAGATGTGTTGTGACTACAGCTCCTGTTGACCATACCGACACATCTGAGGATCTCCAGGATGAGAGTACACTTAAAAACAACCCATTGTTTCACCAGGCAGGTATCTCTCTCCTCTCCCTCTTTGCCTGCAAGCCAATGAGATACTTGGGAAACTATATTCAGATTCTCCTCAGCTTCTTGGCTTTGTCTCTTGCCCTTCCATTTTGTGTTGCCTTGGAGCTTTGACAACAACAATCAACAAGTCAGGAAGGCAATGTCAGAAGTAGAACAGGCCCCCAGAGGACCAGAGCTGAGCTCTTATCAGCTACTACTTAGCCAAAGCCTTTTGAAGATGTGAACATTATCTGAGGAATGATTCCAAGATGGCCTCCAAGACTTGAAAGTGGAGATAGAAATGGATTTTAGTGGATAATGCATGCAGCCTCTAAGGCACCAGAGAGCCTTTAAAAAGCACCAGTGAGAAAACATTTCACAGCTAGAACAAGTTCATTACATTTAACATAACCATAAATACAACCTCGTTATATTTATATCCTTGCTATTTTCTTATTAAACGTTGCCCAGCGATGGATAATGAATCTTTCAAATGTAGCGGAGATTGTTACACATTCATTGTCTGCCATTTTATCTTTTTTCCAGATGACAGAAATGCATTTCCTTAGATTCTCTATTTTAAAACTTAATCCATGTCCAATTTAAAACAAATAATTCCTAAGTAAGGAGGGTTTGTCTAACTTGGAAGCTACCCTGGATGACTGAACTAAGCAAGCACATATTCTACTACTTCTTATATTTGTATTTCAATCGCAAGACTCATGTGAATTCTATTCTATTCTGTTCTGTTCCATTTCTGTTTCTGTTTCTGTTTCTATTCTATTCTATTCCATTCCATTCCATCCACAGAAATCAACTGAATCTCAAAGTCTTCCTATGTAGCTACTGAGTAAACACATACAAAATTGGCTGAATGTGGATGCATACTGACCTGAAAAATGTCATTAGCACATTTCCTGCAGAGGTTATGCTGGCAAGGTAGGATGACCACAGGCTTGGAGAACATCTCTAGGCAAATAGGGCAGATCAGCTGTTTTTCCAGATTCTCCATGGGGTTATTGTCCTGGAAGATGCTCGATTGATAATCCATTGTTCAGTTCAGCACTTTAATATCCTTCGATTCTGGAATCGCTCAAGTTAAGGTTCTCTTCGGAGAGACAAGCTCAAAGTTTTAGAACTGAGCCTTGCTGGGTTGACTTTCAAACTAAGTCACTGGGTTTTTCTGCCGTTTGTCTGCCTCTTTTCTATTTATAATTTATCTGAGAGTCACATGTGTTTAGCCGGCAGGGTAATTTGAGAGGAGGGTCTTGTTTCCAAAAGACTGACACAGTGTCACATGGAAGGGGGGGATGTGCAGTTGTCCCTCTGGTTGGACTCCTGTAAACAAGGCTGAGGGACGATATGTTCGGAAGCAGGGAAGCAGATTTCCAGGGATGTTGTATTATTTATCTCTTTTGCCTCCCCTGTGTGTTTTCCCACAAAGAAATTAGAGCTGTGTTTGTGTAAACTGGTCACCCTTTTCAGGGAACTAAACAAACAACATGAGCCTGACCACTCTTTAAACTAGAGGGTTAAACTCAAACCATTCAACAATTTTTATTGCCTATTGCCAGGCCTAGTTCCAAGGAATGACTTTACCTAGCCATGTTGCTCAACATCTCCAGTTGCACTCAACTAATTCTCTTTTTTGCAAGGTAGAATAGACAGGGAAAATGACCAGACACAGCTAATTCTATTGTATTTATTTTATTGTAAGGCTATGCTACACTAACAGAATTTTGCAAGCCTATATACAGGCATAGGGACGTGGTGGCTCAGTGGCTGACACTGAGCTTGTCGATCAGAAAGGTTGGCAGTTCGGTGGTTTGAATCCCTAGCGTAGTGGAGTGAGCTCCTGTTACTTGTCCCAGCTTCTGCCAACGTAGCAGTTCGAAAGCATGTAAAAATACAAGTAGAAAAATAGGGACCACCTTTGGTGGGAAGGTAACAATAGTAGGGAGCTTCCTTTCTCTGTCCATTAAGCAGCTGCAGGCTATGCTGTCTCTTATCTGATCATTCCCTAGGAGTGTCTCTTCTTATCTCCAAAAGACATTACAACCTGCTATTGCAATTTTTTTGTAATTGCATATTGAGCTGTAAAACATGCTTAGGTTCAAAATATTACTACTGTTGTGAACTTGAAAAACCAAATTGTTAGAAGTTGCAAAGTTCTTAAAACAATCATCACTTTCATTAATTTAAAGCCACCATCCTGGCTTCCACCAATAACTATTCCAATATTTATTTATAAAATTTATAGCCAGCCGCTCACAATCATAAATAAAAACTGTGCAAGGATAAAAGCGTAGATAAAATACTACCCACACAGCGAAATACAGCAACCCAATTAAAAGATGGGGAGAATGGGAGCAAGATTGGGGTGGTGGCGGTAGGTGAAATCTGATGTTAATCAATCAACCAGCTATAAAAAGTTTTACCATGTTTCTTCCACTAATCAGAGAGAGAGGCAATTTAGAACTGAGGAGAAATTTCATGACAGTGAGAACAATTAATCAGTGGAACAACTTGCCTCCAGAAGTTGTGGATGCTCCAACACTCTTAAGTTTTTAAGAAGAGATTGGATAACCATTTGTCTGAAGTGGTGTAGGGTTTTCTGCCTGGGCAGAGGGTCGGACTAGAAGACTTCCAAGGTCCCTTCTGAGTCTGTTATTCTATTCTATTCTATTCTATTCTATTCTATTCTATTCTATTCTATTCTATTCTATTCTTTCCTGTTCCTGTTCCTGTTCCTGTTCCTGTTCCTGTTCCATTCCTATCCTATCCTATCCTATCCCTATCTCTATTCCTGGCCTATCCTATCCCCAAAGAGTTAAATATTCATGGGTCTCATTATTAAAACCCAACCTGTGCCCCACAAGGCACTCAGGATCCTGAATACAATTCAAAACAGGCTCCCTGTGGCATCCCTTCCCTATTTTGTAGTCCAATCCAACTATAAAAACAGAAGCATCCAACTTCTTGACCCAAAGGATCAGAGGTCAGTTGACCTCTGAATTACATCATGCCCCACTGAGATCAAGTTCTGTATCTCAAACTCTTCCCAGAATTAATTTGTTGTGAAGCTTAATTGGGAGCCCTCCAGAACCCTCACTCAAATGAATGAAGAAAGAAACAGAAAAACACTTCCCATTCAGTTCCAAGGGAGTTCCTGAAAACACATGGGGGAGAGAGGGCTTGGGATATGTCTGGTCATTCGAGTGACCGACCCAAAGAAATCCAAACAGCTTTAGGTGTGATTTGATATACATGTGATTGGCTCAACAACACAACAAGACCAGAGGGATGTAACATACACTTCAGATGGAGTTTGCTGGCACAGACAAGTTCTCTATATTGATCATTGATGTCCAGCAGATAGAAATCTCCCACTAAGCAGTGGTATGACTTAAAGCCGCTATGAGTGTTTAGAACAGGGGTGTCAAATTCGATTTCATTGAGGGCAGCATCAGGCTTGTGTTTGACTTCAGGGGCCGGGGTAGGCGTGGCCAGGGTGGGCATGGCCAGCTTGACATCACTACTGTCAGGGGTCCTTGTGGTGGCCCGAGTGCTCTACAGTGAACATGGGCTCCCAACCTCCCTCCCGAGCTCCGTTTTCACTGGCAGAGGTTTGCAGGAGGACGTCCCAACCAAAAACGGAGATTGGGAGCCTGTGTCCACTGACAGAGGCACCACGGGCCGGTCCTTCATTTTCCAGGATGGTCCTGCGGGCCAGATCTAAGCACAGTGTGGCTGGATCTGGCCTGCAGGCCTTAAGAATGACACCCTGATTTAGAAGAACAGTCAATTTCTCTGAAAAAATAAAGGATAGGGTGAAGTAGATATCTGAGTATCAGTAAATATTTTATGACAATCAGTAAGCAAATCACTACAATTGTTAAGCGAATCTGCAGTTGTTAAGCGAACATCACAGTCATAAGTGTGAATCCATTCTTCCAAATTGGTGGATTGGTTGGGCTTCTTTGCCAGAAACAGAACAAAGAATCATGATTATGTGACATCAGGACTCTATTATCAGTTGTAAATATGAGCCAGTTGCCAAGCACCTGAGTTGCAATCACATGAACATAGGGGTGTTATGTTATGACAGTTAATATGTACAAATATTAGATATTTTTCAGGAGTGTTGTAACTTTGAATGGTTGCTAAGTGAATGATCATAAGTCAAGGATTACCTGTTGTCCATCAGTTGTGCCCTAACTATATATTTTATGGCATAGTAAGCTGCCCAGGGATGTGGTGATTCAGTGGTTAAGATGCTGAGCTTGTTGATCAGAAAATCGGCAGTTTGGGGGTTCGAATCCCTAGCGCCATGTAACCGAGTGAGCTCCCATTACTTGCTCCAGCTTCTGCCAACCTAGCAGTTCAAAAGCATGTAAAAATGCAAGTAGAAAAATAGGAACCACCTTTGGTGGGAAGGGAACAGTGTTCCGTGCGCCTTCACCATTTAGTCATGCCGGCCACATGACCACGGAGACGTCTTTGGACAGCGCTGGCTCTTCAGCTTTGAAATGGAGATCAGCACCACCCATTAGAGTCGGGAACAACTAACACATATGTGCGAGAGAAACCTTTACTTTTACCTTTACCTTTAAGCCGCCCAGAGTCACTTGGTAGTGAGAAGGGCAACTTATAAATTTAATAACTATATAAATAAACAATTCCCTGTCAACATAGCCATTTCTGGAAGAGTCAGCAAAGCTGCCGACCACACTAACTGGGGACGATGAAAATTAATACAAACTACCAGGAAGGGAAAAACTGCATTAGAAAGTTATTAAAACCAACAAAAAATACAAAAGGATTTCAGGTTCCAGTTGCATCATGCCTAGCAAACCTCAATTTCTCCATCCAGATATGTTGGCTTGCTTGGCACATAGTCAAGACTTAGGATTGCTCAAAGGCACCCTTGCATTTCATTGCAAAATGACTCAACGGACACCCCCCACCCACCCAATCCTTGAACAAGAAGCCAAGGATCTCAGCTGACAAATCAGTTGATGCATATCGAAGGGGAGTGAAGGTGTGATTACAAAAATATCCAGCCAAAACAACAGCTGTGAATGGCTTCCCCTCCTCCCTACTGTAGTTTTGGACCACTCTGTTAGGACACCAATGACCCCTAAAAGCTTAGCCATCAGCAGCAACGAAGCAACATGTCCATTACTTGGACAAGCCAGGGAAGATCATCTGGAGATCCACAGATTTGCAGAAGAAGATGAGCTTGGAAACAATAAAGTTAATGAAGAAGCTACACAGACCAGGCAGGAAACGGGAAGGAATCATATTTCAAATGCTTGTTGGTCAACTGAAGAGATTTGGGAAACTAACTCATACTTATGGCGATTGCAGTGTCCTGGAGTCATGACATCACCTTTGGCAAACTATTAATGCAGTTCCCGGCTGCCTTAACAATGGGACAGAATCAAGATCACGTGAAGTGTTAGTACCCCTTTATAATGCTTTGGTAAGGCCATACTTGGATTACTGTATTCAGTTTTGGTCGCCACGATGTAAAAAAGATGTGGAGACTCTAGAAAGAGTGGAGAGAAGAGTAACAAAAATGATTAGGGGACTGGAGGCTAAAACATATGAAGAACGGTTGCAGGAATTAGGTATGTCTAGTTTGATGGAAAGAAGGACTAGGGGTGGCATGATAGCAGTCTTCCGATATCTCAGGGCCTACCACAAAGAAGAGGGAGTCAAGCTATTCTCCGAAGCACCTTAAGGCAGGACAAGAAGCAACAGATGGAAATTAATCAAGGAGAGAAACAACCTAGAATTAAGGAGAAATTACCTGACAGTTAATGAGAACAATTAATCAGTGGAACAACTTGCCTCCAGAAGTTGTGAGTGCTCCAACACTGGAGGTTTTTAAGAAGAGATTGAACAGCCATTTGTCTGAAATAGTATAGGGTTTCTTGCCTGAATATGGGATTAGACTAGAAGACCTTCAAGGTCCCTTTCAACTCTGTTATTCTATTCTATTCTGTTCTGTTCTGTTCTGTTCTGTTCTGTTAACTTAACTTAAATTAAGCAAAGTCAATGGGGAAACCAGATTCATTTAACAACTGTGTTACTAATTTAACAACTGCGGAGAATCATTTAACAACTGTTGCAAGAAAGATCATAAAATTGGGCAAAATTCCCTTAATAAATGCCTCACTTAGCAACAAAAATGTTGGGCTGAATTGGAGTCTTAAGTCGAGGACTACCTGTATTGTCTCAGGACCGATATCTTCTTGTAATTTCCCCCTCTGGGACAATGATTCTGATTCTTGACTTACACAAACATTCATTTAGCAACCATTTGAAGTTCCAAAGCACTGGGAAAAAATCACTTGCAACTGGTCTTCCTCACCCTTGTAATCATTGCAGCATCCCCACAGTCACGCGATCAACATTTGGATGTTTGGCAACCGAAGTGTATTTATGGCAACTGCAGCACATCCTGGGATCACGTGATCCCTATTTGCAACCTTCCCAGCCAACCTCTGAAAACAAAGTCAACGAAGGAAGCTGGATTTGCGTGACTGACAGCCACATGTTTCACTTAACATCTGCAGTGATTTGCTTAACAACCTGGGCAAAAAAAAGCTTGTAAAATGGGGGACAACTCACTTAGTATTCCAGTTGTGGTTGCCAGTCAAGGACAATCTGTACAAAAGTGGAATGGTAATGCAGGTAGTCCTCAATTTACAACCACAATTGAGCCTAAAAATTATGTTGCTATGTGAAACGTTTGTTAAATGGGTTTTGCACCCTTTTGCAACCTTTCCCACCACAGTTGTTAAGTGAATCAATGCAGTTAGTAAGTTAGTAAAACGGCTGTTAAGTGAATCTGGCTTTCCCATTTAATTTACTTGCCTGAAGATTATAAAGGGTAATCACATGACCAAGCAATGGCCATAAATATGAAACTGTTGCCAAGCATCTAAATTTTGATACACAAAATTCAGGGGATGCTGCAAGTGTGAAAAATGGTCATAAGTCAGTTTTTTCAGTGCCGTTGTAACTTTGAACGGTCACTAAATGAACTGTTGTAAGTTGAGGACTACCTGTATTGGAAAAGACGTTCAAGAGACTAGGAGAAAAAAATCGAGGGCTTTCTTTTCCCCTTCAGGAGGCCAAGTCTACAGACTTGGCCAGCTGTCACTGAGACAGAAGTGTTAATAAAAGAAACGCTGCCGAGCACCGGTTTCCCAGTCTCGGGCAACAAGTGCAGTCAATGTAAACCATCTAATTTAGTCCCACCTCAGCTCTGCTGTCTGAAAAATTCATCAGTGCATGGCCAGAAGGCCTTTCAGCAGTTCAAGAAGAGGTGATAAAAATAGAGTGCAGAGGAGAGCAAGATCTTTAAAATTCAGTTGACTTGAAAGCAATTTGCGCCCTCAAACAACAAAGCAGAGACTTGGGTCTTCATTTGTTCAAGTCCTGCAACTTTTTTCTCCTGCCACATCCCCACATTATTGTTTTCACCCTTCTCACCAGTTCAAAGGGAAACCACCTTTAGTCTGAGGTGTTCGCAGAATCCGATACTTTGGTGAAAATGACCAAAGCAGCATTGTGGCTTCTGAAGCTTCCCGTGGCAATGATATGATGCTGATTTGTTTGTTTGGCCTCCCCTTCAGTCATCCTGAGGTGTAACTCTGTCGAATTATAATTTTAGATAATACGTTTAGAAAGTGAGATTTAATGATCTCACTGCAAACTTTTTTTTTGAAGTCTAGCAGCCATAAAGTGGTTGTCAGCGCTTGAATGAAAAGTGAATTTTCTATCAGAGGGAAAATAAGGTATATTTTAAACTTGAATACTGCTCACCTGCCTGGAACCCACACTGCATTTCAGACATTAAAACATTAGAGAGTGTCCAGAGGTATTTTACAAGAAGAACACTTAACTCCTTTGCTCATAATAAAATTCTGTATACCTCCAGGCTTGAAATTTTAGGCCTGGATAACCTTGAACTACACCGTCTACATTCCAACCTGAGCTTAGTGATCAAGATAATCTGTCATAACGTCCTACCTGTTAATGACTACTTTTACTTCAACTGCAATAACGCAAGGGCTGTCAATAGAGACAAACTAAATGTAATCGGTTCTAATCTGAATTGCAGGAAAACCGATTTCAGCAATAGAGTAGTAAACTTGTGGAGCACCCTACCCGATCCGGTTGTTAGTTCCTCTAACCCCCATACCTTTTACCTTAAGCGGTCTATTGTGGAGCTTACACATTTCTCAAGAGGTCCCTAAGGGGGCGTGCATAAGCGCACCAGCGTGCCTATTGTCCCTGTCCTACTGTCCTATTTATATGCACTTTTTTATGTGTTTATGGCTATGTTTTGCTTATTTATATCCATTTATTTGTGCCATTTTCTCGTGTGTTTTCATACTTGTTTCCTTGTACTTGTTGATAAATAAATAAATAAATAAATACATACATACATACATACATACATACATACATACATACATACATTTTCCCCCACCCAAGTTCCCAGATCCCTTGACATTGAATAGAATAGTACAGGACAGAAGAGAACAGAACAGAACAAAATATTGGCCTTTATTGGCCAAGTGTGATTGGACACACAAGGAATTTGTCTTCGATGCATAAGCTCTTAGTATACATAAAAGATCTTAAGTGATAAATCATGGTCATCATAAATTCATTCGTCATGAGTCATAAAATACAACACTACAATCGGGGTGGCTGGGGGGACCAGGGATACGGGAGTGGGTCGGAGTATAACGGTCACTACAGGGAGAGTCAGATACGGCGGGGACTTTAGGGCTGGCCATTACCGGGGAAGGAGGGTTCGCTATATTACAGAGATCCCTCCTTCCGGCCCTATGAGTCCCACTCCAAGGCCAGATGGCGTGAGTAATCAGGACCCTGGTCTCAGGCTGCTGTTGCTAAATGCCAGGTCTGTTGTTCACAAGGCTCCTCTCGTCCGGGACTTAATTTCTGACGAGAGGGCAGACCTGCCATGTATTACTGAAACCTGGCTGGGCACAGAAGGAGGAGTCCCCCTTGTAGAGATGTGCCCAGAAGGATTTCAGGTGCTTCATCAGCTGAGAGCCCAGGGAAGGGGTGGCGGTGTGGCTATTGTTATCCGGGAGTCTCTAGTACCTCGTAGGGTCCCTGGTCCGGAGCTTGTCGGGTGTGAGACTCTGCTGGTGAAGTTGGACCTCAAGGGTCAAGTGGGTCTGCTGCTAACGTACCTGCCTCCCAACTGCGTTGCAGCAGCCCTCCCCTCGCTCCTCAAGTCAGTAGCCGAGCTGGCAATTGAGTTCCCCAGGCTTATGGTTCTGGGGGACTTCAATTTGCCATCACTCGGTGAACACTCTGATGGGGCGCAGGAGTTCATGGCTTCCATGACAGCCATGGGCTTGACCCAGGTAATTCGGGGCCCAACCCACTCAGCGGGTCACATGCTCGACCTCGTATTTCTCTCGGAGCAGTGGATGTGTGATCTTGGTCTGAGGGGAAATGACACCATACCCCTGTCGTGGTCAGACCACTGCCTACTGAGGCTTGACTTCCGGAGGCCAAACCCCCATCGTAGGGAGGAGGAACCGACCAGGTGGTTCCGCCCCAGGTGACTGATGGACCCCTTGAGGTTCCAGACGGAGCTTGGAGTTATTCCTGATACTCTCGCCCACAGTTCGGCGGAGACTCTGGCTGCTGCCTGGCACTCGGCGGCATCGGAGTCTCTTGACCGGATTGCGCCACTACGGCCCCTCCGGGTCAGCGGATCCTGGAGACCTCCTTGGTTCACCGAGGAGCTCCGGGAGAAGAAGCGCCAGAGGAGATGCCTAGAGCACTTGTGGAGGTCCGATAAGTCCGAGTCGAACCGAGCACTATTAACAACCTGCACCAAGGATTACATCAGGGCACTTAGGGCAGCAAAAAGATTTCATATTGCCACCTTGGTTGCGTCCGCTGAGTCCCGCCCAGCCGCCCTGTTTAGGATAACCCGTTCCCTCCTAAATAGGAGGGACACGGGGGAACCCTTGCAGGGTAGAGCTGAGGATTATGCCCAATTCTTAGCGGACAAAGTTGCTCGGTTTCGGTCGGACTTGGACTCCACCGCAGCAGATCCAGCCGGGACACAGGAGGATCACTTGGCAAACCATCTCTGGGTTGAGTTTCAGGATGTTGCCTCTGGGGATGTGGACAAGGCCATTCGAGCTGTGAGTGCCTCCACCTGTATTCTGGACCCGTGTCCCTCCTGGCTGGTTGCCAACAGCAGTGAGGTGACACGTGGCTGGATCCAGGCAGTCGTAACCGCCTCCCTTCGGGAGGGGCACTTCCCCGCCACACTAAAAACGGCGGTGGTGAGACCCCTCCTGAAGAAACCATCCTTGGATCCAGCCATTTTAAATAACTACTGTCCTGTCTCCAACCTTCCCTTTGTTGGGAAGGTTGTTGAGAAGGTGGTGGCCTTCCAGCTTCAACGGGCCTTGGATGAAGCTAGCTACCTTGACCCCTTCCAGTCCGGCTTCAGACCTGGTTACAGCACAGAAACCGCTTTGGTCGCATTGACCGATGATCTCTGGAGGGCCAGAGATGGAGGCCATGCGTCCATCCTGGTTCTCCTTGACCTCTCGGCGGCTTTCGATACCATCGACCATGGTATCCTTCTGCGACGACTGCGGGAGGTGGGGGTGGGAGGCACTGTTTTGCAGTGGTTCTCCTCCTACCTCTCGGACAGGTCGCAGTCGGTGTTGGTAGGGGGGCAGAGATCGTCCCTGAGGCCCCTAAAATATGGGGTGCCGCAGGGCTCGGTCTTATCCCCCCTACTATTTAACATATACATGAAACCGCTGGGCGAGATCATTCGGAGGCACGGGATAAAATACCATCAATATGCGGACGATACGCAATTGTATCTGTCCGCCCCGTGCCAACTCAATGAAGCGGTGGACGTGATGAACCAGGGTCTGGAGGCCGTTAAGAACTGGATGAGCGCTAGCAAACTGGTACTCAACCCGGACAAGACCGAGTGGTTGTTGTGTTTCCCTCCCAACAATTTGGCTAATGTTCCATCTATCAGGCTGGGGGGTCAAATTTTATACCCCTCAGATAGGGTTCGTAACTTAGGAGTCCTCCTGGATCCACAGCTGACTCTCGATCATCATCTGTCGGCTGTGACCAGGGGGGCATTTGCCCAGGTCCGCCTGGTCCGCCAGTTACGACCCTACCTGAATCGGGAGGCTCTCACAACAGTCACTCGAGCCCTTGTGATCTGTAGGCTGGAATACTGCAATGTGCTCTACATGGGGCTGCCCCTGAAGTGCATCCGGCGACTGCAGTTAGTTCAGAATGCGGCTGCGCGAGTGATAGTGGGCGCACCGCGGTTCGCCCACATAACACCCATCCTCCGCGAGCTGCACTGGCTACCTGTTGATCTCCGGGTGCGCTTCAGGGTGCTGTTGACCACCTTTAAAGCCCTTCATGGTAGTGGATCTGAGTACTTGAGAGACCGCCTTCTGCCGATTACCTCCCTCTGACTGATAAGATCGCACAGACTGGGCCTCCTCCGAATTCCATCCGCCAGTCAATGCCGACTGGCGACTACACGGAGGAGAGCCTTTTCTGTTGCAGCTCTGACCCTGTGGAACGATCTCCCCGTTGAGATACGCACCCTCACCACCGTCCAGGCCTTCCGCGCAGCCCTCAAGACCTGGCTCTCCCAACAGGCCTGGGGATAAGTCCTTAATTTGCCCCACCCAAGTGTTGAATGTAGAATGCATGTTGTGTTTTTACTACTTATTTTGTTTATATATTGTTTATTTTGTATTGTACCCCCTCCCTAATGGTTGTAAGCCGCCCTGAGTCCCCTCAGGGAAAAGGGTGGCCTATAAATCTTAATAAAACAAAAACAAAAAAAAACCTTAGTGATATTCATGGGATACTAAATAAGCAATCAAAATTGGTCCACTGGCTCCAGATTAAGAACTCCTTCTCTAAAATGAGAAGGCAGGAAGGCAGATTCTTTGACCAGGGTTCTGTGTTCTAATTTATCTGAGGACTCAAGCGATAAACAGGTTATTATTCCAGACTGACATAGAGACCTGTAAATATTGGTGGTCAGCAAGTGCCTGGGGGGAACCACTTAATTTTAGCACTGTGACTCAGAAGGGTCTTGATGCCAGCAGGATTAGTGTTAAACAGATTGGCATCCCCGGGGATCATTCCTGTGTCATGTAAGAAAGCAACTGGAGAGCAAGTTAGGAGGACAGCTGGCTCGGCTCGTTTGTCCTCACTCTTATGGGGATCCAACAACACCTTTCATCTCCCATGAAAGCTACATTTGCTGCTGGCCTGAGGACCGGGATTCCCCAGTGACTCAACCCAAGTCATGAAATAGGGTAAAGGATGAGAAGGTGACCTTACCTACCGCCAGGGCTCCCATCTAGGCCAAAGGTAAAGGAACCTGGGTGTCTTCAAACTCTTGAAACTTTACCTGGATTATATTGCCATTGGCCACCCACATTAAAGGGATGCGGTGGCTCAGTGGCTAAGACTCTAAGCTTGTCCATCAGAAAGGTTGACAGTTCGGCAGTTTGAATCCCTAGCGTCACATAACGGAGTGAGCTTCCATTACTTGTCCCAGCTTCTGCCAACCAAGCAGTTCGAAAACATGTAAAAATGCAAGTAGAAAAATAGGAACCACCTTTGGTAGGAAGGGAACAGCGTTCCGTGCGCCTTCGGCCTTGAGTCATGCCAGCCACATGACCACGGAGACATCTTCGGACAAACCTGGCTCTTCAGCTTTGAAATGGAGATGAGCACCGCCCCTAGAGTCGGGAACGGCTAGCACGTATGTGCGAGGGGAACCTTTACCTTTACCCTCATTAAGGTAGAAGATAATGTGCAAACCATCTTTCCAACGCTGGGATCCCATCCAGTGTTAGCTATGCCTGTCCAATTTAATCTGGCCACTCTATCCATTTTCTGGGCTTCCCCAGTATATTGAATTGCTATTTAACTGCATTAAACCAACTGGATTTAGCATTCTGTGTGAAGGCAGGTGCTATTTTGGTGATTGGCCTGATTCAATACTGTATGAATTCAACCAGTGTACCTTATAAATTCATGTAACGTTTGGTGGCAATATTGAGTAATCTTGCATGTAAAACACAAGATACTTGCCTTTCAGCAGTTTTCAACTACAAAATGTCTCAGCAGATCAAACAATTCTAATGTCAAACTGAGATTATTATTTTTTTAACAACTCCCTGTAAAGAGTTTAGGCGCGACCTCTAAAGAATTTCTATTGTAAGGAAAAGAGAATTGCTGCATGAGTTGTTGGAGATATAATTCCATGACAAAGGCAGCCGTTCTTTGTAGATAATTATTTGGAAGTAAACTGTGTTGGACACAAACTGACGTAGCAAGGAACTTGCTTAATAAAGAATCCAGGAATAGAAACTCATGATGGTGCAGATCACGTTGCTCTTCTGCTGATAATTATTTCAAAGACCAGTCACTGTTTGTTTCAAATCTCCAGGAACCAAGTAGCAATTATTCAATTCATCATATCATTTCTCAAGCAATTCAGTTTTTGTGATCTTTGTGGGAAATCTGTAAGAGAGAGGATATTCAATTTTTTTTAGCGTATGCTGAGAAGTTCTTCTAAGCTAGGGGTGTCAAACTAGATTTCATTGAGGGCTGCATCAGGGTTGTGTTTAATCTCAGGGCTGCGGATGTAGGTGTGACCAGGCTGGGCGTGGCCAGCTCGACGTCACTCCTGTCAGGGGCGCCTGTGGTGACCCAAGCGCTCTGCCAGCGAAAATGGGCTCTCGAGTTCCGTTTTCGCCTGCCTCTTGCAATCCTCTGCCAGCAAAATCACAACGTGGGAAGGCCACTCGCAGCCCTCATGAACTCTGTTTTTGCTGGCAGAGGTACCATAGGCCGGTCCCTCACTGTTCCCAGTGCAGCCCCATGGGCCAGATCTAAGCACCCCATGGGCCGGATCCAGTCCTCGGGCCTTGAGTCTGACACCCCTGTTCGACAGAATTTGGGCAATTCTCACTTAATTGGTTCAAAGAGGATTTACTCTAGAAATTTATTTCAAAGGAGAAGACTACGCCTGAGATATAATAATGAGTGAAACTTCACTGAAGATTCTATATCAGTGTTTCCTCAACCTTGGCAACTTTAAGATGTGTGAACTTCCAGTCCCAGAATTCCTCAGCCAATACGACAACAAAAACCCAGTTGAAAAATGGGTATATGTATCATGGCATCATACAATCAGGGATGCGGTGGCTCAGTGGCTAAGACACTGAGCTTGCCGATCAGAAAGGTCAGCAGTTTGGCAGTTCAAATCCCTTTCCCCACATAACAGAGTGAGCTCCCGTTACTTGTCCCAGCTTCTGCCAACCTAGCAATTCGAAAGCATGTAAAAAAATGCAAGTAGAAAAATAGGAACCACCTTTGGTGGGAAGGGAACAGCGTTCTGTGTGCCTTCGGTGTTTAGTCATGCTGGCCACATGACCACAGAGATGTCTTTGGACAGCACTGGCTCTTCAGGTTTGAAATGGAGATGGGCACTGCCCCCTAGAGTTGGGAACGACTAACACATATGTGTGAGGGGAACCTTTACCTTTTTATCGTACTATGAATGGAGGTTTACTACAGAAAGCTCAACTGTAGAGTATCTCTGACTGGAAGCTGGCCAAATATCTTTCTGAAGATACCTAGCAAGGGAGTGTTTTATCTAATCCCAAGGTAATTAATTCAGTTTTCAAATTAATGTTACTACTAAAAAGCAGCTGAAAACTACTTAGGGGAATTTATTGACTGCATGCTCACAATCATGAGCTTGACCTTTTCTGACTCCCATGCAGATGCCTGTGTAATACTTAAGGAAGACACAATCTGACACAGGTGGACGGTTGGGGATGACTGCCCATTTTTCTTTGAGAAGTAAGTAAGTGTTGGAAGAAATATCCATCTGGGTTCAGTTCGAAGTGGGGAGAAAGACATTGGAAACATGGTGGCTGATTGGAAAGATAGTTTTAATGGTGAACAGAACCAATGGTTTGAGGTCCTAGGCAAAGAAAAAAAACACATAGAGTGGAGAGAGGGATAGATTTATACCCTCTGTTGGGCCCCACCATAGAGTTTCCCATTCCTGTACAAGAAATGCATCCCATTGGCTGTCAGACTCCCAGGGGGCAGGGGTCTTAGCTAACTTTGTAAGCTGTCTGTATCCCAGACCTGGCTGAATCTTACTGGGTGATGTTATCTCCCCAGGTGCCATGTGGCGAGATCAGTTGTTAGATGGGTAGAGGGCTAATCCTATCATGTCCTGAGGGCCATGTCTTAATTCCATCACCCTGGAGCTGAAGGAGGTAGATCTTTGTTATGTAGAATATACTGTGGCTCAGGCCTTAATGGCCCATTGCCAAAGGATATGTGTGTGAGAGTTTCTGCCTCACTTTTAGAGGAAATATTCTGCCCTTTTAATATTTCCTAAAATATCTCATTTTCCTAGGAGGGGGGTGGGTGCTAACTTCCTACGGAAGGAAGGAAAGAAGGGAGGAAGGAAGGAAGGACTGACTTCACAATTACTAGAAATATTGATATACGGTAAGGACAATTTTCAAAACAACCCTTGATAAAAGAAGCCTGAGAGAGTCTCAGCTGTTGCTTGAAGAGGTGTTGATCTAACTCTCACATATCTGGCCCGGAAAAGTGAGATCTGTACCTTTGCTTACCTTCCTTCTGGGTAATGCTGCACATCACCCTTGGCCTGCTATGACAGAGGTCAAGGTTCTGGTTATAGATTGATCCCAAACACTAACTAATCACCTGTTCATGATTTATGCTACCTGCCCTTATTGATTTTACATGGTTATTGTACACTCATTTTGCAGAAGAAAGTATGACTTTGGCTTGGTGCATTTTGCTAGGAATACATGGCGATTTTCTTAACGTTGCAATAGGCAGATTGGAAAGAGCTTGTGATGGCACCCTAAAGCTAGCTTCTACATCTGGATCTATTTAACAATAGCCCAAAGAAAGTTTTTTTTTCCAGGACAAACACATGCATGTGCTGAGCTACAGTTCATAGCTCCAAGTCAACGATTACACATTACCCTAAACCATAATATGATTATATGGTTCTTTTAATTTGGGCTTCGTGTTTTGTACAAATGCAATTACTATGATTTGTGAGCCAGAGTTTATGGCTTAGCTTTTGTGTGAAGCCAATTGTAATCAGCCATGATTAAATGAACCACAAATTCACATCACATGATGTGCAAATCTGCTTTGAACAACCCCACAGCTTTCCCCGTTGCACATTGCAGCCTTACCCAACAATCTAATGCAATGTTTCCCAAACCTGGCAACTTTAAGATATGTGGACGTCAACTCCTAGAATCCCTTAGTGAGCCATTCTGAGAGTTGAACTCTGGGAGAATTCCAAGAAATTCTGGGACTTGAAGGTTGAGAAATAATGCATGAAAGGTAAAGGTTCCCCTTGCACATGCATGCTAGTCGTTCCCGAGTCTAGGGGATGGTGCTCATCTTTGTTACAAAACCAAAGAGCCATAGCTGACCAAAGATGTCTCTGTGGTCATGTGGCCAGCATGACTTAACACCAAAGGTGCACGGAACACTGTTACTTTCCCACCAAAGGTGATCCCTATTTTTCTACTTGCATTTTTACGTGCTTTTGAACTGCTAAGTTGGCAGAAGTTGGGACAAGTAATAGGAGCTCACTCCATTACGCGGCGCTAGGGATTCGAACCGCTGAATTGCCAACCTTTCTGATCGACAAGCTCGGCATCTTAGCCACTGAGCCACCGCATCCCTATTTACGTGTGTGTGTGTGTGTGTGTGTGTGTGTGTGTGTGTGAGAGAGAGAGAGAGAGAGAGAGAGAGAGGGAGAGAGAGAGAGAGAATTGTCTCCATATAACTCATTCCCTAGTGGTTTGTTAATAACTGGAGACATTTGATTAATGATATGAATGTTTAGGATTTTTTTAAAAGAACACAATGTTTTCTAATCCACAGACCACAAACAGCTGGCAAAAGAACACAATCACTCCACAAACCAGGCTCTGACATTTATAATATTGATACAGTACATATTCAAACAAGATATACTGGTCAACTAATGGAAGAAAAAACGACACTTTAATACCTTCATCCTTTTTGAAATAACACATTGTAACCAGAAAATTTGGCTGTGTTCTTATTAACCTTGGGATGAGGGCAGTTTCTGTTTCCTAATTTCTCCCTGTGAGAAAATGTACTAATGTATTAAAACTACAAGGCTGTGTATAAGATTTCCAAAGCATCAATTTTGCATAAGCTACAGTACAACACATTAGATACTCTACCCTTACCCTTCCGCGATTGCTGATGACAGCAATGTGCTTGACCCAGCTATAGTAAAATGCTTCTCCACACTTAAATACATTTAAAATTGCAGGGCTGATCATATTTAATCAACCCTGCAGACCAAAATCAGTCAAGTAACAATGGTGTGAACAAATGCCATTTACCAAAGTAAACAAATTGCACTAGAAATGAACTAAAATGCCTCATTCGGACATAGCAGCAGCTGCTGTTTTTCCTGTCTGAGTAGGAAGGCTGCTGTACTGAAAGAAATAACCAACTGAACTGAGTTTATCATTAATAAATTTAGGCGGAGTGCAAAGCATATTTCTGGATAGAGAGAAGGCCAGAGTTAAATAAACCAGATCAAATGAAACTAGCATGGAGAGCTCCTATCAACTAGCAAGGGATTTGCAATTATTTTTGAAGCCCACCCCTGAGTGCATTGGCTAGGTGAAGGGTAGGTTCCAGGACTTGGGAGATGCTTCATGCCTCCTTTAGAAAAAGAAAGGAACCATCTGCTTTCCAGGGGGCAATGATAAATCTGCTTCAGAAGAGACTGTCCCCAAACTAAACATTTTGGGATGGTTTCTGCCTACTTTCTACTCTTTCGTTCTGGAAAGAACGAAAGATTTCTGGAAGTACGTAAGATTTGGGAGAAGGTCATTGTACAGAGAATTCCGAGGAAACGGGATTTCCAAATCCCTTCCTATCCAAATTCAAAACTGCGTGTGAGATGGAAACAGTCATTATGGTGGATGTCCCACATCAGAGCCTCCAAGGAGGTCCAGAGTAATCAGGGGTGGCTTTCGGCAGTTGCTACTGCCGGTTTAGTCATGCCTACGCTGTGCACGCACGTGCACGTATATGCACAATGCAATAAAAATTGCTATGCGCATGCAGAGAAGCAAAAACCAAGATGGCTACGCCTATGGCGCTGCCGGGAGAACCAGTTCGGGGGCATGGCAGGCCTGGATTGCTACCGGCTCCAGCGACCCACGTCACCAAAACACTACCAGTTCGGCCGAACTGGTCCGAACCGGTAGGAACCCACCACTGACGGTAAGCCTTTCAGCTTTCTTGGTGGCTTTCAATATCATCAGTCATGGTATTTTTCTTCTTGAGCCTCGGTGGTGTAGTGGTCAGAGTGCAGTACTGCAGGCTACTTCTGCTGACTGCCGGCTACCTGCAGCTTGGCAGTTCAAATCCCACCAGGCTCAAGGTTGACTCGCCTTCCATCCTTCCGAGGTGGGTAAAATGAGGACCCAGATTGTTGGTAGCAAGAGGCTGACTCTGTAAACTGCTTAGAGAGGGCTGTATATATGAAGCGGTATATAAGTCTAAGTGCTATTGCTTCACAGGTTGAAAATCAAAAGTACCACATTATAATGATTCCACTGGTGCCAGTCAGAGACGTTGTTATCCAGTGTGGCATGCTACAGGGCTTGGGTCTCCCCCTTGCTATTCAATATCTGTGTGATACTGCTGGGAGGGGTTAAATGTTGGTCTGGGATGAGATATAACCAGAATAGTGATGATACTCAGCTGTACATCACCACCCCAGGCCAGCCTGGAGATGCTATGGAGGTTATGACCTGGTCTCTGGAGGCCATGAGATACTAGATGGATCAAAACAGGCTTAATGAAATCCCAGCCAGATTCAGCTGTTGTTCATAGATGATAGATCTGGCTTAGTTCCCGTCCCAAGTTTGGCTCAGGACTGAGCTGTATTTCTCTGAAGGAGCAGATCTGTGAGTGGGATCCTCCTGGATTCACAGCTCTTTCTCAAGATGGTGGTGGAGGCTGTGGCTGGTTGGGAATATGCTCTGGCTGATGCACCAGATTGCAGGGCTCCTCATGTCTAGGAGTTGTGTGTGTTTTTTTCCAACACAACGATCACAGCATGTATAGCAGAGGTGGTATTCATCTAATTGGATCGAGAAATACTTGACCAGTTGGATCTGGGAGGAGAACCATTATTTTTTTCTCTCATTTTCTTCTTACGTCATCCTTCTGTAATTTGTTTTTTATCAATAGAAATCAATAAACAGAACAATGAAAGTGTGATTTCAAATATGGAAACAGCTCTTGGTGTCATCAGCTTAGTTTAACTGCCTTGAAAGACTACTATCAATGGATGATAGTTTCAAATCCTGCATTTTTCTTAGATTTGCTATGTCTAGGGCAGTGGTGGGTTTCAAATTTTTTTAGAACCTCTTCTGTAGGTGTGGCCTGTTATGTGGGAGTGGCTTGCTGGCCATGTGACTGAGTGGGAGTGGCTTGCCAGTCATGTGACCGGGTGGGAGTGGCTTGCTGGTCATGTGACTGAGTGGGCATGGCCAACTTATAAAATATGGTGAAACTCACTTAACAACGCTCTTGCTTAGCCACCAAAATGTTGGCTCAGGAACTCTGGCATTGAAGTGTGCAAGTCTTAAAGCTGTCAAGTTACAAGACCCTTGCACCCCTAAACCTTTAGAAAAAAAACCTAGGGGTGTTCAAACTTGACAGCTTTAAAACCTCTTCAACTCCCAGAATTCTTCCTCTCACTCTTCATGTTGATGATGTGCGGACAGGCGGGGGGAGGGAGCTGGAACCGGTTCTAAACGGCACTGTAGATTTGTGGGACCTCTTCTATAGAAGAGGTTAGAACTGGCAGGAACCCACCCCTGTTCTAGGGCCAGGATTATCAAAGGCCTTATCAGTGGTGGTATTCAGCCAGTTCAGACTGGTTCAGGCGAACCAGTAGTGGCGACCTCCGGGTAGGCCCGTTCCCCCGCTCCGGTGCTATGCCATCCTATTTAGCCACATTTTATAAGCCGCACACATGTATGCAAGCCACATGTGTGAGCAAAGTGCATGCACGGAAGGCTGTGCACATATGCAGAAGGCACCCCTGTGAGTGCTCACATTTTCGGTGCTCAGTGAACCGATGGTAAAATTATGTGAAACCCACGTCTGGGCCTTATGACTTATAAAGTCAATTAGGCAGCTGTATGATCAAGTTGAGACTAGAAGCTGATTCTTTATGATCCACTTTAACATCTCAATCACAAGCACTCTCTTGTCCTTACAAACACAAACTCCAGTGTTGTTTTTATTCTAGGTGTTGTAATTTCTCAGAGCCTTTTGAGGTTCATTTTCCATGAAGAGTTGAGCAACTTATATCAGAGCTGTGCCAACATAACCAGACATTCAGTCCAGTGATACACTTTAAAAAAAACCTAATTTAATGTTCTCAAGAAGAGGGACTGTCTTAAATAGCCAAGCATATTATTTGGGAATATGTACCATTTCATTTTAAAAGGTGAAGTTTAAGATTATGTAGTACAAGCCGGCCAGAATTATAACATCTATATAATACAAGGAATAGGAACTCGTCTTCAGACACCAGACTTAATACCTTGAGTTTGAACACCTATATTTTATTAAACAAGACAAATTCCCTGTCATAGCAACTGTTTGGTTGGCTATTTTAAGTCTCCCTGGAGTTATCTCCTCCTTGAGATCTCTCTTGGATGCTCCATGAAGTTAGATCTCCCTTGAGATCATCCTTAGATGATCCATGTGCATATCCCTTACTCTATGAAGTATTTGCAATACACGCACTCAGCTGTGGGTTTCACATTTTGTTACCACCAGTTTGCCGCATGCACACACACTCACTTCATGGGTGCATGGACCCCTTCCGTGCATGTGCCTGGCCTTCTGTGCATGCGCTTGGCTTGTGCGCGTGCCTTCTGCGCATGCACCTGACCTCAAAAATGTGCCTAAATAGGACGGCATAGAGCCAGGGCGGGTGGGCAGCCCACCCGCAATTTCCACTACTAGTTCAGGCAAACCAATCAGAACCGGCTGAATACAACCTCTGCATGTGCTGCTATTATTCAGTTTTAGAAAATGAGCTATGAGGTCTTGCAAAAAATGCCAGTGTATAGTTTGTGTTGTCTGAATTGTCTACAATCGGTGCATGATATGCAAGATAAAAGGAAGGAGCAACACATTGCTATATCTTTCAAACATGGCGGGAAGTTAACTAGGGCAGGACTAGATTATTGCTCCCATCTCTATGGTTTGATTTGATCTAGACTAGGGTTTCTTTCTCAGAGCCTGAGCCTTTAAAAGCTGCACAATGAAAGCCAGAAATCAACAAGCTTTGCTACTTGGAAAAGCTTAACCAGTTGACTGACTACCACCTGTTATGCAAGCTGGTAAGAGCACTCAAGCTATAAAAAGACCCTTGGCCAGGAGTGTCAAATGACTACCCAGAAGGATTTGAATATTCATAATGAACGGGAATGAAATGGGGCTATGGATGTGGGTACATTTAGAGCCAATGTTTTCTTTTAAAAGGTCAGAGGTCCTTGCAAGAAAGGAAATCTGCCTTCATTTTATTTTCACCATTAAGTTGTGGAGACTGATTGGGGTCTTATCCAAATTCACCCAACAAATTCTGTAGACTCCCTGCATTTCTCAACTTTGACAACTTTAAGAGGTGTAGAGTTAGGCTCCCAGAATTCCTCAGCTAGCTTGGCTGAGGAATTCTGGGAGTTGAAATCCACACCTCTTAAAGTTGCTAAGGTTGCAAAATCCTGCGTTGTCCTGTAATTCCCATGATTTCCAGAGACATCCCCACAAAATAGGCCCATTTAAAATGCGCCACTTTGCAAAACCTCTTCCTTTCTGCTTCAGCAAATCTGCACTAGAATCCTGCTCTCTTAAAAGAATTTTATTTTGATTCTTCATGGACAATCAATATTTCTGTCTCTTTCCGTTCTCTTGTAAAATTCACCTAAGATTGAGCTAGGCTGACTGTGGCTACTGAATGCATTTTCACAGAAATTTTTTTAAAAACCCTCTCAAATTATGGTCAATCTCTACAAGAGATTTCTCAGAGTTTTAAAGTGAAGAATTCCTCCAACTTTTCCAAATTCTAGCAAATTAAATTCCACTCACTTTGCATGTTTTCTTACCAATTGCGGCCCTCGCAACCTCCTGCCAAATATGCTATAACATGATGGTATATATGAACACGGTAAGGGACACATGCTTGAGCAGGGGGTTGGACTAGAAGACCTCCAAGGTCCTTTCCAGCTCTTGTTATTACATTATTCTCTTAAATGTGATGTGGCCCCAGGCTATAAAGATTATCAAATTGATATGATCAATCCCTGAGCTGTAATAATGTAAAAAGCATAGGAAAAATATCTTTTTTTTTGTTACCTGCATTATTGTTTAGTTCAATTGCGCTTCAGGGTATTGATGACCACCTTTAAAGCATTCCATGGTAGTGGATCTGGGTACTTGAGAGACCGCCTTCTGCCGATTACCTCCCTTCGACCGATTAGATCGCACAGATTGGGCCTCCTCCGGATTCCATCTGCCAGTCAATGTCGACTGGCGACTACACGGAGGAGAGCCTTTTCTGTTGCAGCTCCGACCCTGTGGAACGATCTCCCCGTTGAGATTCGTACCCTCACCACCATCCAGACCTTCCGCACGGCCCTTAAGACCTGGCTCTCCCAGCAGGCCTGGGGATAAGCTTTTAAATTACCCGCCCGAGTGTTGACTGTTGAATGCAAGTTGGTGTTTTATTATCTATCTTGTTTACTCACTGTTTGTCTTGTATTATTGCACCCCCTTCCCGTGATTGTAAGCCGCCCTGAGTCCCCTCAGGGAGAAGGGCGGCCTATAAATCGTAATAAATGTCTGGGGAAAAAAAATGTCTGAAATGTAACTCCTTTTATCCACCTTTAGTCTTAAATTTGAAAGCCCAATATTGCAGTTTTTCTTTATGGAGGAGTTCCTTTATTTCATCTTATTCCCCGCTTTTGCATTATCTTTTCCTGCAGAGTGGCAAACACCTCCCTCTGTGACTTTTTCTCATTTTGCAAAACTCATACTGGACCTCACAAGCAAGCAGAGGTGTCCCTTCATGTTATGTCCTTCCAGTCAAATAAAGATGTTGGTATCATTTTCATTACAATGCCTCTGAGCATTGCCGTGTAGAAACGGATCAGGCAGGGGTGTCGTAGGACTGGAAATGTTGGTACCAATATTAAACCAAAGGATTCCTCTGCCTTTTCTCTATTGTGGTAGATACGGACTTAAGCTCCTTCTGAAGCTCTAAGGCGCCCTCTTCCGACAGATATCCTGAAACAGCCTAATCTTAACAGAAAGAACAGAATAACAGTATTGGAAGGGACCTTGGAAGTCTTCTAGTCCAACCCCTTGTCCTATGCCATTCTAGACAAGTGGATGTCCATAAAGGCCTCCAGTGATGGAGCAACCACTGCTTCTGGAGGCAAGTCATTCCACTGATGAATTGTTATGTCAGGAAATTACTCCCTAATTCTAGGTTGACTCTAGACATGATAGCAGTCTTCCAATATTTGAGGGGATGCCTCAGAGAGGAGGGGGTCAAGCTATTTTCCAAAGCACCCGAAGGCCAGACGAGGAATAATGGATGGAAACTGAACAAGGGGAGATTCAACCTGGGTTAGGGCTAGGGTTACTATGGTAACTTAACAAATGCAATGATTCACTTAACAGCTGTGTGGCAAGAAAAGTCGTAAAAAGGGGCAAAACATAAATTTGGGACTCAATTGTGGTCATAACTTGAGAACTACCTGTAACTGCATTTTACAGCAAGAGAACTTAAAAAATAATACATAGTTATATATTTACAAATATACTTAAATGTAATTTATGGCAGAGGTGTTCTTTCTTCTGTTCTCTCTCAACAGCAATCATCACCCAGTTTTTTAAAAATGAAATTGGAGAAATAACACTTTATCAAAAAGGTTGTACACTACTTTTCTGGACAAAACAGTAACCGCAAGATAACATCAACATCTCTTTATTCAGCATTTATTCAGCTTTATTCAACACAGTTTGAAAATGTGTTTTAAGCAACAGCGAACCAATTATTTCTGCAATTCTATCTTGGGATTCTAGGATTCCTTTTTCAAGGCAGATTTGGAAATACAATGATCAAACTTGAACTCTATTCTCTGAGGGCCACTTTTTCTGCCCCTTATTTTACTTCTAAAAACTGGGTTTTAATGTATGGCTGTGAAAGTTGGACCATAAGACCCCTCGCACATATGTGTTAGTTGTTCCCGACTCTAGGGGACAGTGCTCATCTCACTTTCAAAGCCGAAGAGCCAGCACTGTCCAAAGGCGTCTCCGTGGTCATGTGGCTGGCATGAATAAATGCCGAAGGTGCACAGAATGCTGTTACCTTCCCACCAAAGGTGGTTCCTATTTTTCTACTTGCATTTTTACATTCTTTCAAACTGCTAGGTTGGCAGAAGCTGGGACAAGTAACAGGAGTTCACTCTGTTATGCGGTGCTAGGGATTCGAACCACTGAACTGCTGACCTTTCTGATCGACAAGCTCAGCGTCTTAGCCACAGAGTCGCTTTCAATAGATAGGCAACTATATAAATTTGATAAATAAATCCATACATTTGATTATTAAATGAATACAGAAAGAGGAAGGGGCTTTGGATTTCTCAGTCCTCTACAGATTTGTTAAAACATTGCAGGGCAGGACTGGGGAAAATATAGCTGAGAAAATTCTGCAAACGTTTCGGAAAGAGGGGGCACAAAAGGAGAAAAAATCAGATACTCTGAGGAAAATGTAAAACAATCCTGTATTTGTGTAGTCATTCCCTATCGTTCACATCATAGATGTGGTGCATTCACTCTTCAAAGCAAGGAGCTGCTGATACTGTTCTACAGAGGAATTACTGAGTCTCTCATCTGCACCTCTATAACTGTCTGGTTTGGCTCTGCAACCCAACAAGACAGACAGACTTCAACGGATAATTAGAACTGCAGAAAAAACAATTGCTACCAACCTGCCTTCCATCGAGGACCTCTACACTGCACAAGTCAAAAAGAGGGGGTTGAAAATATCAACAAACCCCCTCACACCCTGGACATAAATAGTTTCAACTCCTACCCTGAAAACAACGCTAGTTGCACACAACTAGACACAAGGACAACTGTTTCCTTCCAGAATGCCATCACTCTGCTAAACAAGTAATTCCCTCACCACTGTCAAACTATTCACTAAGGCTGCATTACTATTACTATTAGTCTTCTCATCGTTCCTATCACCCATCTCCTCCCACTTATGACTGCAGGACTGTAACTTTGTTGCTTGTATCCTTATTGTTTCCTGATTGTTTATTTGTACCCTATGACTATCATTGTATTGTACCTTATGGTTATTGACAAATGTATCTTTTCTTTTTATATACACTGAGAGCATCTGCACCAAAGACAAATTCCTTGTGTGTCCAATCACACTTGGCCAATAAATAATTCTATTCTATTCTATTCTATTCTAGTACAGTCCAGTGCATTCCAGTCCAGTCCAGTCTAGTCTATTCCTATTCTATTCGGTCCAGATTCCTCACAGATAAGGTCTCTTCTCAAGCAATTATGAAAAATGAGAAGCAGTGTCCCTTTCAGGTAAAATATTAACAGCTGCAGAAGACAATTGTGGATAAAATCTCACGCATCAGATTTCAACCTTCATCATTCATGTCACTGCAGCATATAAAGAAGCATCTCCACCGACTGGTATGGCGAAAAAGGCGGCCGCCCAAAAATGCCACCTACCAGCCCAACGCTAAGAAAATACTAATTGACTATTGATGATGAAAACCGGATTTTCTCCCTCCTTCTTTAAGCTAAATCAACTGAACTATTAAGCATGAAATATGCACCAAATTAGAGGCAGGAAAACAAAGAGGAGAGATGCAAACAGATCCAGCAGGAAGATCTCCAGTGATCGCCACGGTAGCCTTTGGGCGGGGGGGGGGAGGTGGAGGTAATCAGTCAAAAAGCGGGCAGAACGGGCCGGGGAGAGGGCTGCAAAAAAAAGGAGGAGAAAAGCCTAGCAGGTTCCACCAAAGACGGTCCTCGGGTCCCGGGAGAGAGAGGGAGGCTGCGTGCGCGAAGGACAGCCGCTGGAACGAGCCGCCGTCGTCATCACGACCCAAACCTCCCCGGAATAATCCGTCGTGCATCGTCCGGGGGATCGCCCTCAAGATGCCCAAGAGCAGCCGACTTCGAGCGACCTCTTGCTCTATTCCCAACGAGGCGCCTTCAAGCCAATGCGGTTTTTAATCTCGATCCAGAGAGCCCGCAATCGCAGCAGAGAACTGCACCGCAGCACCAGCACCGCCGTATTTGGGTGCCGCAACGCAATGCAACACTCCGGCCATGCAAACGACCGACAAAAAAAGTCGTGCGACACAAACCATTCTGCAAGGGTCCCCGGCGAGCGCGCGAGCCTAATATAGCGGTCATGGCGAGGGAGGGAGGGTGAGGGAGAGGGAGAGAGACAGACAGAGACACAGAGGGAGAGAAACACAGAGAGAGAGAGAACACACAAAGAGACAGACACACACAGAGAGACTCACAGAGACTGACACACATACACACACACAAACACAAACACAGAAAGAGAGAAACACAGACACACACAGAGAGACGCAAACACACAGACAGACACACAGACTCACAGAGACAGAGAGAGACAGAGACACACACACAGAGACACAGGCAGACAGGCAGACGCACACACATACATACATACACACACACACACACACACACACACACACACACAAAGAGAGGGGGGAGGGAGGGGGGCAGCCAATGAGAAAGGCGCGCTCCCCTCCCCAACTCGCGAAATGGACGCCCGAAGGCCCGCCTCTCATTTGAGAAACCAATCAGAGAAGCGGAGCGAGCGAGCGCCCGGGCCGACTTCCCGGAGCGCGGGACCGCCCCTCGGGGTGCGCGCGACGGGCCCAGGAGGGGGTGTGTCAGGGAACCCGGGAGAAGTAAAGAGGGGGAGGGAAAGGGAGCCCGATAATGGCGGCCAGGAGGAGGGAGCTCCGCGGCAGCTCTGAGGTAAAAACAAACACGAAAAGCGACGCTCGGCCGAGGTCGGGAGTTCGGGAAGCGCCGGGGCGGCGAGGAAGGCCTCTTGACAGGCGCGGGGAGCATGGCGGGCAGCGGGTGCGCGCTCCTGTCCCGGCCCTGTGGAGAAGCGGCTGCGGCGAGCGGCCTGGCCCTTGGGCGACCTCGGTCCTGGAGCTGCGGGCGGGGCTGCCGCTATCACGGCCGCCTGCTTTCCCCATGCACGGCAGGTCGCTGCGAGCGGGCTGGCGAGCGGTCCGTGTCCCAATACGGAAGTGCCCGCCATGGCTGTCAAACCCCGGGTCGCCCGCGCATAGCCTGACGCCGGACTATGGAGTCCGGTGCGGCGATGGAGAATGAGGCCCGCCGGGGACGCTCTTCGGGGCTGCAGCCGGTCAAGCGCTCGGGGCCCCTGGTCGACGGTGGGTAGACCGCCGGGTTTCGGGTCTTTAAAGGGGGCGCTGGCTTGTCTTTTCCCCCGCTGGCCTCAGCTGAGAGGCCGACACCGCCCCCCTCCCAAATGGAGTGTTTTTTTCGGCTTCTTTCCAGTGGGCACCGTCCCGTTACCCGCCCATCCCGCTTGGCGGTGCAAGAGCGCTTGGTGCCTCTTTGGCCCTTTGAGGAGGCCGAGGGTGTCGATTAGAGCGAGCCACAGTGTGGCCAAGGCTTTATTGTCATTGTACATCATGTAGCTACAACGAAATTGGTTCAGCCTCTACTAGTGCCACCCCTACAGGAATACACGACAAGATGAATAATATAAAGAATAATCCTGATACAAGTAGTTAGTGGGGGAAACCTAGCCATGCATTTCTATATGTATGTCATATTCTGTGCAACATGTAGATTACTCGTGTATGATCTTATATCATGATATATACATATTATAAGGTGGCTCAGCGGCTAAGAGTCCGGCACCTTTGGCAGTTAGTCATGCCGGCCACATGATCACGGAGATATCTTCGGACAGTGCTGGCTCTTCAGCTTTGAAATGGAGATGAGCACCGCCCCTAGAGTTGGGAACGACAGCACATATGTGCGAGGGGAACCTTTACTTTTTATATACATATTACACACTACACAGGCACCTGTGAATAAACACACTTGGGCTCAGTCGGGATATAAAGGGGTGCAGTGACATCTCCTTCCAGGTTGCGAAAGAGGGAATTCTCCTCTGGGGTTAATTTCATATCAAAATGTTGACAATTCTCCTCTTGAACTGAGTACAGGTAGTCCTCGACTTACAACAGTTCATTTAGTGACCGTTCAAAGTTACAACGGCGCTGGAAAAAGTGACATGACTGTTTTTCACAGTTACAACCTTTGAAGCATACCCACGGTCATGTGATCAAAATTCCGATGCTTGGCAACTGGTTCGCACTTATGACAGTTGCTGGGTCCCTGATCACATGATGCCTTTTTTGCAACCTCCTGAGACAAGCAAAGTCAATGGGGAAGCCAGATTCACTTAACAACTGGGTTACTAACTTACCAAGTACGGTGATTCACTTAACAATTATGGCAAGCAAGGTTGTAAAATGGGTCAAAACTCACTTAACAACATAAATTTTGGACTCCATTGTGGTTATAAGTCAAGAACTACCTGTAGAGGAATTTGGGCCTCTTCCATCCAGGTGCTTCTTTTGCTTCACAGGAGTATGATATACTTGACTTGGCATAGGAGGAGCCTGTCAGAGAGTTCAAATGGGCAATGGAATCAAGCCATTTGCTGGATTGAATAATTTTGCCTCTAAGAAGGTATTTCCATAACAACTATAAGCCTGCATTGTTATCTTTAGAATGTGGTGGGTAAAATTCTAGCTAACCCTAGTAGAGTGTTCAGAACTGAGCAAAGGTATGAAAACGTTGATATTTAGTCCATTAAATAGGTATACACAGAAAATATGCTTTGCTGTTGTATAGATTGACCCAGTTTGTTTACATTTTTATTTTTAAAATGGGTTTATGAAAGGCTATTAATTGCCCAACACCAACTCTCTGCTCAAATATGCTATGTGTATAATACAGTTTCCTGCAAGTCCTTTTTTCCCCTACATTGGAGATGTTTAGTAGCGTTCCTTGTTTCATTTGATTATTGTAGTCTCAGCATTGTTCTCCTACTGCTATAAGAAAAAGATAGTTAAAATGTATCTTCCCCTATGCTAATTTATTCAGTCTTATCCATTTCATAGAAAAAAGCAAGGTGCCCATTTCTGGATTGTTAAAGTGTGTGTCTGTGTGTGTCTGTGTCTTTGTGTCTTTGTTTTATACTTTCATGCATCTTTATATGACTTTCTTAATGTTGCTAGGTATTTTGTTTGCAATATTTGTACATACTATTAAATGTTCAAGAAGTATCTTCATATGGACAGCCTTAATCACTGCCAGAATCAGCATTATTTACTGTATTGTACTATAATGAGGTTTTGTTTGTTATACATACTGCATTTTAGGATACAAAGGTTATTCAAGTGGCTTGCAAAATATGAAAATGGTAGGAAAATTCAAAGTTAGCCTTAAATAAAGCATTTATTACATTTTTAACTATAGTAATTGGATCAGTAAAACCCCTATTTAAAATCATCCAGATATGCTTTCTAAGGAAGGGAATTGTACAATGGCAGTTCTTAGCGCCTGGAGTTGTTTTCTCATGTTTCTGAAATGATAGATTATACTTGCAGCCAGGTGAACTATGGTAGGTCTTGACAGGTTCATATAACTGCAAAAAGGTTTCCAAGTAACCTGCTTAAGGCCTTCATTCTAACAGCTAGCAGTTGAATAGATTTGTTGTTAGTTGCGAAGTCGTGTCCAACCCATTGCGACCCCGTGGACAACGTTCCTCCAGACCTTCCTGTTCCCTACCATCCTCTGGAGTCCATTGAAACTCACACCGACTGCTTTAGTTACTCCATCCAGCCACCTCCTTCTCTGTCGTCCCCTTCTTCTTTTGCCATCAGTCTTTCTCAGCATTAGGCTCTTCTCCAGTGAGTCCTTCCTTCTCATTAGGTGGCCAAAGTTGAATAGATACATTACATTATATGACTGAATTCATACATCATGTTAATCATTTCCTGACTAAACTATTTGCTTGAAGATGTTAAGCTATCAACCGAGCTGTATTTTGTCAGCTACAGTAGCTGGATTAACAAAAACTCCATTTTTATCTTAAGATGTATAAAAAGCAAAAATAAGCTACAGTTTTTTTGTTTTTATTTCCATAGACACCTTGACCTTGAAGATGGTGAGTAGCCAGCCAAAATACGATCTAATAAGAGAGGTTGGTCATGGCAGCTATGGTGTGGTATATGAAGCAGTAGTAAGGAAAACCTCTGCACGTGTTGCGGTGAAGAAAATTCGGTGTCATGCTCCAGAGAACGTCGAACTAGCCTTGCGTGAGTTCTGGGCACTTAGTAGTATTAAAAGCCAACATCCAAATGTAATCCACTTGGAAGAATGCATATTGCAAAAAGACGGCATGGTTCAGAAGATGTCCCATGGTTCCAGCTCTTCGCTTTATTTACAGGTAAATGAAGTTGCAGATAATAAAAGAAACATTGCATTAAAAGATTTTTTTTAAAAAAGGAACAGCTATTTGGATATCAAACAGTGAAATAGTGATTGCCATTCCATATAAATACAGAAAAGCAAATATCTTTGCTTTTCTGTATTTGATATAGTTTTAGATATTTCAAAAATCTTGCCACTAAGCAACATTAAGCTTCAGGGAAACAACTGAGTACAGCTCCACTGAAGAACATTGGGTCTTCTCAGGACATTCAATTAATTGTCTCTGAGTGCTTGTTTAAGCAGAAATGTGGATTATACATTGGGTAAATAATTTTTGTAGCATTATAAGGAAAAATTGATCCCCCTTGGAAAAGGTGCATTTAAAAAATCAACATTGTGGTAAATAGCTTGATCAACTCTAATGAAATATGTTTTGCTCTTTGAACTCAATTATATACTGAGATTAATAAGAATAAAATGACATTAAAATAATATATTAGAAGTACTCTTCTTAAAATGTCATTTAAAAAAACTATAGGTCAAGTTCTTATCATCCAGTATGCTACAGAATTATAACAGTCTATGAAAACAAATTAGTTTTATTTTTATGCTAATAAGATGGTCAAAAGAGCTACTCAGCAATATATATTTCATTAATGGAATATAGAAATACACTTGGGACATTTAAAATTAACTTTTAAAATTAAAAGCTAAATCCTCTTGTTTTGCAGCTGTGCTATTTTATTGTTTTTTCAGGTTAGTCTGGTCACATTTAATTACACAAATAAAGAAAGTTGTGCTCAGTGGTCCATTAAATAAGTTTTATTACCAAGAGTTAAATTAACATTTGGCATTTATGCTCATAATGATAATCTCTCATTTCCACCTCAAATCTATAGTTTGTAGTGTTTGTCATTTAACATATTATGCTAATTCATGGTTTGTTGAACAATCTACTAGTCCATTATGTGATGTGTCAAATGCAAAAGACCAGGTCCACACATGATGTCGAATTAAATTGATTTATTGATAAGCAGTCTATGCATAGGAATCTACTCAACTAAATCATTCATACCTTCTTCAAATTAGATAAGTGTCCATAGAAATTGGTGGTTGCGGGTTGGATTTAGTTCACTTGTGGCTATGTAGAGATTGTAGGCTGATCCTTCTTTTAACTTCTCCAGGGTCTGCCACTCCTTCTCCTACATTTTGTTTGTTTTAGCTTAGCATAAATTGAACATGGGCAATTATGGTTTATTAAGTTATAAAGATTTGGTTTACACAACAGTCACTTATAAGCCATAAGGATAAATTCATATTAAGCCCAAACCAAACTAACAACATTTTGGATTACCATAATATGTAAACACAGACTTATTTTCTGTGTTACCGGCAAATCAGAAATGAAAATGTAGCTTGGATTGGCTTTATAAACCACATAAGGGCATTTGCAGGAGAGAATGAAATGATGAAATTCAAATAATTTTTCTACTGCATCATGACATAAGCAATGTAAAATAATCCCTTATACTAAAGAACAGAAAATGAGCAAATGGAAAATGATATTAAATAAACATAGCTCCAGACTAAGATTTACTTTTTTGTTTAGAAGCCAGTATTTTCCTAGATTTAAGGGGCCCTTGGACAGTCACTCACGGTTTGACTAATGTGCTATTACATTGGGATTTAAATCATATTTGTTCAATATATACATGAAATATCTTTGTATTGTAGCTTGTAGAGACCTCCTTGAAAGGTGAAATTGCCTTTGACCCCAGAAGTGCCTACTATCTTTGGTTTGTGATGGATTTTTGTGATGGAGGTGATATGAATGAATATCTCCTATCCCGAAAGCCCAGCCGTAAGACCAACACTAGTTTTATGCTTCAGCTCAGCAGCGCCCTGGCTTTTCTGCACAAAAATCAGATCATTCACCGTGACCTCAAGCCTGACAACATCTTGATCTCTCAAAGCAGGATGGATGCTAGTGACTTGGAACCCACTTTGAAAGTAGCTGACTTTGGCCTAAGCAAAGTTTGTTCAGCATCAGGACAAAATCCCGAAGAGCCTGTGAATGTAAATAAATGTTTTCTGTCTACAGCTTGTGGCACAGACTTCTACATGGCTCCTGAGGTTTGGGAAGGTCACTACACTGCCAAAGCAGACATTTTTGCATTGGGGATTATAATCTGGGCAATGTTAGAAAGAATCACTTTCGTAGACACAGAGACAAAGAAAGAACTCCTGGGCAGTTACGTGAAACAAGGGACTGTGATTGTACCTGTTGGAGAGGCATTGCTGGAAAATCCGAAAATGGAACTACTCATACCTGTTAAGAAAAAGAAAATGAATGCTCGCATGAAACAGCTGATTAAGGAAATGCTTGCTGCTAATCCACAAGACCGGCCAGATGCTTTTGAACTAGAACTCCGGTTAGTCAAAATTGCTTTTAAAGACAGCAGTTGGGACACGTGACTTCTGAAGTACTTTGCCTTTGTGGTAGAAATGTGTGTAACAATGGTGCAGCATTTTAAAGAAGCAAAAACCAGACTAATCAACATTTCAAGCGTCAGGGTTCCATATGTTTTCCCCATTGCATTTCTCTTTATTTTTATACGCTAAGCAAAAGGTTGCTCTTCTTGTTTCAGTATCCAAACATGTATGTTCCCAAGCTACATCTGTAAAAAGCTTTCCAACTTGTCAGGAAAATTAACAAGTTAGGCAATGGTTTTCTAGGAATACTTTATGGAATATTTCAAACATTCCAATTTCTTACTGCGGAATCTTGAATGCCCTTGAAGGAGAAGACTTGCATGCTGGTAATGCAAATCATCTATCAACTTTGTAGAGTAGATGTGTATATATTTATGTCACAATGTGTGATGTAACCCCTTCCAATATGGAAAAGATACGTCCCAAATTTATAGAATCCATAGAATTGAATGACTGTGACACATTCTTTGATGCCCCAGCTTCTGTATCCATTCCCTTTTCTTCCCCTTAAAACAATGTGATGACACAAAATGAGGTCTACACTATGATGCACAAGGAACCTCTGATTCAAGCACTGTAGGGAGAATCTTAATTTGGAAGGTTGTATTAAATAAGCTGACGGCTTATTCCAGTTGAGGTGCCAACACTTTGTCGTGATTCCGTACATTTAGTTACCTTTTTCAAGGATAACCAAATGATTATTTGATAGATCCAGAGTTACTGGTCACAGCTATATTTTGTATTTGATATTAAGTCTTATTTTAATTTGGGATTTTTAAAAAACAAAATATTTAAATCTTCAACTATGATTCCCTCAAGATTTAGTTTGTTGTTTGGCAGAGATTTATTACCTCTGTTCCCCATACAGTTTGGGTGAAAATTAGAGAATAGTGGGCACTGTTTTCTTAACACACATACAGAAAGCGGTGTGTGTGTAATTAGTTCAACCAGAAGCCTAAATGTTCATCCCACTATCATTGTGCCCCACTGATGTGACATTACTACTATTGCCCATTGTACTGGATCATAACTGGAGTCTGTACTGCTAGAGTGAATCTCTCCCTCTCTTTGTTTTCATCTGAAGCACTCAGCAACCTGCTTCTCTCCAGGTTACTGGTTCACAGGTTTGCAGCATCTGTTCATACATACAGTTCAAAAGAATTGCAAACCTCATACAATAAGCAAATGAAAATTCAGTTTATGAGTATAAATACCGTTAGATAAATTTCATGAGAGGGAATAGTGCAGTATATGTCTTCATGTCAAAAAAAAATGTCAAAAAAACATTTTATTGTACAGGTAGAAACTGTCCTGGTGCCATCAGCTACAGCACAGAAACCAGAAAGCCCTTTGTTTTCTTAAAAGAAGCACTGTAGACATTATGTTTTAAAATCCTTGTTTGATGTACCTAGAATCTGAAAAGTAGATAAGAAAAGTTATTTGTTTACTCCTTAGCTGCTATGTCCACATTAAACAAGGGGACATTCAAGGGGATATATTTCTAAAACTTGAAAAATACATGGTGGGTTTTGTTTTGTTTTTTGCTCAGTGTAGTTATCAGTCATGTAGTATAATCCTTTACTTGCTAATAGTAAGCAAGTCTCACAGAGTTCAGTGAGGTAAGTATGCATGGGCTTGTTACTTTAATAGTTGATGCAATTTTGAAAAAAAAATCAAATTATTCTCTCCCCCCCCCCCCCCAAAATAACAAACAAAAATGTCACATTAACACAGAGATCTATTTTAAGAGAATTTCAACTAGGGTAGCATATGTCTGGCTTGCAGTGCTAAATTGTTTTAGCTGAGGATCCAGGTAATGTTCTTCCTTTAACTGAGAGGATAAGATAAGGGCTTGACTTATATACATTTAGAATATCAATGTTTCAAAGTAAGCAAACGTCTTCATTCTTTAAAGCACCATTTGTGCCTTTAGAGAAGATTGCATTGCACATAGGATGACACTTCAGTGGTTATCCTGTGCTTAATGATATTGTGTATCCCATCAGCTGAATAGTTATATAATATTTGTGTCAAACAAAAAGAATACAAGTGCAGGATCTTGACAGTCCTTATGTATTAGAAAAACCAGCAACTCTCAACCATGTATGTCCTATCTGATTACTCCATAGAGTTTCTTGGCACTTAACAAGCCTTTCAGATTTTTGGATATACTATGGTGTACTTTTTAGTGCAGTGCAGAAGCTACAAACAGAGCAAATTATATATTGCCCAGTAACACAGTTGATGTTAAAAGTGCCCTTGTTTCTTATTTTTAAAAATTGGGAAAACTTCCCTGGTCATTTCTGTTCATGGTGCTTAGTATGTTGGCATTGAATGTCAATGATTGTTCCATTTATTACCTGCTGAATAATTGTCCCTTAAAATCTCTGTGTGTGATTTTTGTTGTTGCTTGTGTTTGGTTTGATTTCCTGTAAAATCTTTAAAACCAATTGTAGCAGTCACAGAACAATCCACCAGCGTAACATAAAATAAAAAAAAACTCATCAGCACTTCAAAAGAGAAAGCAGTTTCAAAGCTTTCTCTTATAAATTGTAAATTTTATTTTGTGAAAAATTTATTAAGGGGAAATTATTGTGTAATTTATTGAGTTAATGACTTTTTTTAAAAAATAAAAATAAAAGTCTGAATTGGTCCATGAGTTGTAATTTTTTTTTTTATTGTTAGTTAAATTAATTCTATTTTGTTAATTTTTCGAGGATAGAATTTTACTGTGTGGTGAAGATAGACAGATAGATTAGATAGGTAGGTAGACAGACAGACAGACAGACATGTTTTTTGAGCAAGGAGTTGAGTTAGAGCAAATCTTGACATCTCTTTCATTATTTTCTCTAGAAGCAGTTACAAAAAATAGCAACTGGTTTACATGGCCTATTTTAGGAGTCAATAAAAACAACTTAATAGATGGATGGTTTTGTCAATTGATCTACAAGTTTAGCTTCACTCTTCGTTCTCAAACATTCTGTTATTGTTAGGATTACTCTTCTGCTTCTTAAATACCTGTTCTTCAAGTAATGTCCTTATTCAAGCATCAACATGCACAAAGATTAATCTGATTGCCTGTTCAGATTCAGTTAGAGTATTCAGTTAGAGCAACATAGACTCTCTGATAGTAGTTCTATCGGACATGCTTGGCTATAAAACATTAATGAGTAATTTTGTACACTGTTCATTTCTGTGAAAGAAGTACAGAGCTCAATGTACACATCCTGATTTGCAACATAGTTCCCAAAAATAAAATTATATCTATGACTTGCGAGTATAGTCTGGTTGATAAGCACTCCCTACTTCTGGGATCTGAAAGGAACTGGTACATCTCATTTTAGAAACCTGGGAGAATTTATAGATAAGTAAATTCCATCTGTGGAGCTGAAAACTAGCTTCTTGCAGATCAGATTTCAAAAATTCTTGTTTACACAGCCTCAACATACAGTACTTGCCCTGCCCTAACTTTTGTGTGCTTATCTACACCGTGGGAGATGCAGCTTTGTGCAGCAGTTTGCAGATTTTCAGTGTCATGTTTCTTACTTTCGATTTGTTTGTTTTCTGAGAACATTTCAAACGGTGCTCTTCCCCATTCATCAGCCAATGAGGACTTCTGGTTGAAAGTGCAGCGTAATGATCATAGACCGTTGCCTGGTCCGGTTAGCTAGATAAATTTTGCATAGAGGAAGCTAAACAACATCTGAAGTTTCTGTTCTCTGAACACTTTCCGTATGAAAAGTCGCACTGTTTGGTTCAAAATCCAGTTGAAGATACCTGCCCAATTCTTCTTTGTTAAACACATATTAGGTTTGTGTTTTGAATGTTTTAAAAAGTAAGTTTTTAAATAGTTTTTTTGCATATGCTGGTAGAACACCTGGCTGACTGCAAAAAACCAAGCACAATCAGACTTGGTTAGCATTGGGGATAAACCAGAAAATTTCACTTTAATATTTAAGTCTACCAAAAAAATACTAGGATTAAAGGTTGGACTAAATAGTACTGTAAGAAAAATATTCTGGAACAAAACAAAGACCAAACATTTCCATATTGCCACTAAGAAAATTACAAGGTGTTTTCTGAATGAGTTTAATCTATTTTAAACAGTGTCTCCAACCTGGGTGGTTCATTTTAATCATAGTTTGTTAATCCATAATGACAAGCCCATGATGGCGAACCTATGGCACACATGCCACAGGTGGCACACAGAGCCCTCTCTGCAGGAACGCCAGCCATCACCCCAGCCTAGCTCCAGTGTGCATGCACGCTGCCTCCTGCTGGCCAGCTGGTCTTCGGGTTTCTGCCACGCATGCATGGGGGTGGGCGCATGTCCAGGGGGCACTCGCATTGCATCTTGGGATCTCGGGCAGCGCCCCTGCATCCCGTTTTGGCTTCCAAGTGGGTGCTGGAGGCCTTCCAGTCCCAAAACGGAGTGCGGGGGGGGGGCGCATGCATTGCATTATGGGTGCGGGTGCGCATGCTTTTGGTACGCAATGACAAAAAGGTTACCCGTTACTGACCTAAGCCATAAACCATGTTTATAATCACAGTGTTTGGGTTCAAATTCAAACAAATAACATTATGGCTTAAGATGATAAGTAGACAGCTTTGTGCAGCCTTATGTTGAAATCTGTTTCATCCATAATGAAATTTATGCTCTATTTTCTGGAGATCTTTATACATAGTTTGCTTTCCCACGCCTACTTTATAATGCTACTGGGAGCCAGCATTTTGACAGGTCATCTTGTCACTCCTTTTAAAAATAAAGAAATATTTTCTCCACCAATATACATCACAAAGCATTGAGAAATACTGATCTTCCTCTGAATTGTTCCGGCCGGACTACCTATAAATCAAATAGATCAGTAACCAGACCAAATCAAATATTTTCTAGGCATGATAAAAAGAAATGTGAGGTCTTTGTTTTTCAAGATGGCATGTTTAAGCAAGTTGGGTTAATGCAAAAACTGGAGGAGGAGGATTTTAAAATGTTGTTTTCATAATTTATTGGTTGAGCAATTCTGGCTAGAAATGCACAAGACAGGATAATAGCAACTAGAAATTGTTGCAATACCTCTTATATCCCCTAGGTGGTACATTTCTCTATCATTTGTTTCAAATTTCATTTTTCTTTGCTTGATGGTCTCTGCTGCATTCAATTCTATTTTCTCACCTGAAGGACAGATGCAATAACAATGAGTGAATAATCATAACAAGCACTGTATCCCAGAATACTTAGGGCACCTATTCTTAAATCTGACATTCATGTCATTTCCCTATAACTCTTGTTGAGGAATCTTAACTTTCAGAGGGGAAAAAACACACCATTGTACTACATGTTTGGCAAGCAGGAAATCTATTTCCTAATCCTGCTCAGGCTCACTTCCTCAGAAAGGCTGAGTAAATGACTGGAGGGAAGCTACTTCCATAAAATTGATGGATTCCCCTTTCCAGAGTCATCCAACCCTTGTGTCAAAATAATATTAATGGGAAAAGGTTTTTTTTAAAAAATCTTTTCAATGATAGCTGGCTGGGTTTATGGCACCTATAGTGAGAATGATTTAGAATAAGAATAGAATAACTTCATTGTCACTTTAAATGTATAATAATTGACATACATTAAAATGAAATGTTGTTACATGCAGCTCTCAAAGGATTACACCTCCAATATACACTACATAAACATGAAAAACAAACAAATAAACAAATAAAAGGCATATACCCACATATATTATATGACACAGAGAAACAACACAGTCTAGTTTGGATGTGTACCTGGCGAGAAAAAACAAATCTTGCCAGTGTACTAGACGGATGACAAAGGGAACGAAGCTCTTACAGAATCTGATAATCCTGCTAGAAATACTTTCAATGTTGGGATGGGTAAATTATGCTTTTATTCTATTCAAAGTTTGTTCTCTTTAAGCAGCATCTCTGACCAGAGATTATTTCTGAAAATTTTTCCTACCTTCATACTGGAGACGTGCATATTTGTCTTTGGTTGCTATATAGCAATAGCAATAGCAATAGCAGTTAGACTTATATACTGCTTCATAGGGCTTTCAGCCCTCTCTAAGCGGTTTACAGAGTCAGCATATTGCCCCCAACAACAATCTGGGTCCTCATTTTACCCACCTCGGAAGGATGGAAGGCTGAGTCAACCTTGAGCCGGTGAGATTTGAACCACTGAACTGCAGATAACAGTCAGCTGAAGTGGCCTGCAATACTGCACCCTAACCACTGCACCACCTCGGCTAATAATAATGCATGGTGGGAACAGGGGTGGGCTAATGTTATGACCATTTCAGAAAACCTCCAAATTCCACCCCTGGCTGGCCCCACCCACCTCGCCCCTCCCAGGAGTCTCCACGCAGCCCATTTTGGATGCAAGGTAAGTGCAGGGCCCATGCAGAGGCTTGGAGAGAGGGGAAAAGAGGCCTACCAGAAGTTCAGAAAGTTCGGGCCTGTTTTCGGCCTCCGGAGCCTGGGGAAAGCAGTTTTCACCCTCTCAGAGGCTTGAGGAAAGCCTCCAGAACCTTGGGAAGGCAAAAACATCCGCCCCCACTGTGGTGCAGGAGGCCAACTAGGCCACACCCACCATGGCCATGCCCATGCCCATCCAGCAACTGGGCAGAGAACCCATTGCTGAAATTTTTAAAGCCCACCCCTGGGTAGGAATGATCTGTAAGAGGGGCACAGATCATACCCTGGCTTAGCTTTACTGTCCAATTTGGAAAGCAGATCAAATGGGAAAACAACAGCAACAAATTCAACAGAATTCCCAGAATTCTCCTGTGGGAGTTGAAGTCCACAAGTCTTAAAGTTGCCAAGTTTGGGACCCACTGGCTTATGGGTATGCTGCTTGGAAAGAATTCTAAGAGAAATACCATGCATCGTACCATTTATCTCCAAAACTGCTCTGAAGCATTGGCTGGGATAAAAAATTTCCTTTGTTATTATCATAAAATAAATTTGGCACCCATTCCACATTGGATTTTCCAGATTGAGGTTGTGTCTGTGCTATGACCCCTTGAATGAACCATACCATTGGGGGTGGGGTGGGGAATAGTTTGATGACTAAACACACTGCCCCAAATTACTAAACTTCTCTTAAAAAAGGAAACACAGCATTTCCAGCATTAAAAATTCCAGAGGTCATTGTGCAAGTTATTCTTTGATTTCGGGGATTGACAACTCAGAACCTTCACAAAAGAAGAGTGTTTAAAATAAACAATATTATGATATACAAGTATGTAGCACAGTTAGTCTTCGACCTGCGACCACAATTGATCCTAAAATTTCCATTACTAAGGAAAACAGTTGTTAAGTGAATTGCACACCATGAATCATGTGGTCGTTAAGCAAATCTGGCTTCTCCCAATGACTTTGCTTGTTAGATGCCAGCTGGGAAGTTTATAAATGCTGATCACATGACCCCAGGACAGTGCAACTATCATAAATACATGCCAGTTGCCCAGCTTCCGAATTTTTATCCTGTGACCATGGGGATTCTGCTGTTACGACCTTGGGAAGCCCAAGAGCATGAAGCAAACTCCTTGTCCCAACAAAACCCCTTGTATTAATTTACTGTCAATTCTGCTCATTCACATTCAGCAAAGTCTTTCAAGGGAGGATTTATAGTCACAGACCTTATCTGGCTTGGACAGCTGACAGGCCGGTATCTGCAAAACTTGGCAAAGAGTCTCAGAGAGTCAGAACCAATTAAGTGAACTAATTGTTTCCTGCAAACTCCACTCCCCTTTCGCTCCTCTTTTATTTCTTCGGGGGGGGGGCATTCATTGTCCACCTGTGGCCTTACTCCCAAGTTGACCCCTGGTCTTTAGCTGTTCCCTTTGTCTGGCAAATCTGCGCATGCGCACACTGGGAATAGGCTCCAGCTGTTCGTCTGCCTCACTGATGTCTGACTGAAGGCAGCTGATAACGGGCATATGGCCCTGGCCCTCTCTCTGCCTCTGACATAGAGCCTTCATCAGAGTCTTCCCCAGACTCCAAGACTGGCCCATGTTCCTCCCCAGCCTCCTCACTGTCCAAATCCACTACCAGCTCCACTGGCGGGCCACAACAGCTCCTAGGTATGAAAATCAGCCATAAGACACTATTTTCAGTGCCATTGTAACGTTGAACTAATGAATGGTTTTAAATCAAGGACTGCTTGCAGATACCTAAGTAGGTAAGACAACTGTTTTAATTCAGCCTCTAAATTCTTTATAGGAAAGGCAGGAAAATAGGAGGACAATTTACAGAATCTGAAGACTTGCTCAAACTGTTGCCTGAAAGGATTTAGAAGGAACCAACTCTAAAAGTTTCCATGTTTGGAGACCCCTGCTCTACAGGGATTTCCAAACCCCCAGTCCGTGGACCAACACTGGTCCACGTTATACCAGAAACCGGGCTGCCCAAATAAGTGAAGCCCCATCCGCGGCATGCAGGCAGCAGACGAAACCATACCCCCTCCAGTCTGTGGAAAAATCTCTCTCCATGGAACTGGTACCTGATGCCCCAAAGGTTGGGGGCTGCTGCTCCAGAGCATAGTTCCCCAACCTTGGCCACTTGAAGACGTGTGGACTTCAACTCCCAGAATTCCTGACTGACTAGGGAATTCTGGGAGTTGAAGTCCACAGATCTTAAAGTAGCCAGGATTGGGAAACTATTCTCTAGTGCAGCAGTCACCAACCGGTTTGTTCATGGACCACTGGTGGACTGTGAGAAAACGTTGGTAGTCCGCAGAAAAATTATTTGCATTTTTATATTGCACTAAATACTATTTATCTTTTTTTAAAATTCATATTAGTGGTCCGTGGGATTTAAAATTAGGACTTTAGTGGTCCCTGATGTCTGAAAGGTTGGTGACCCCTCATCTAGAGAGGCTTGGACTTATACTTCAACCCATTCCTTAACTCCCTTTCTATGGCACACGCAGTATTTCAAAGTGTTACTTTGGTCTGCCTTGGTTAGTCTTTGCTCTTCCCAAAATAACAGGAAAAAAATGACTGGGAACTGAGATGATTCACATTCAAAAGAGTTCTCAGAAAGCAGCTATTTAAAATTCTTGTTTACCCGTCTCTGGCTGGCCACTTCAGCACTGCATCCTCCTTACTTCCAGACTTACTTTTTGTTTGCTTGCTGTGGAAAAGCTCATTCCCCTTTTGGTTTTCTTCTTCAACTATCATTTCACAGCCTTTGCGCTGGAGAGCAGCCACAGAGGAGGAGAACGCAAGTGAAGAAGTTCTCAGAGATACCTTGATGGAGATCACACCCTCCATTTTTACTCCTACAACATTAGGCAACAACTACCTGATTGAAAGAGTGATGGACCCAAATCTCCTAATTGACTTGAACCCAAGTTTCTCCTGTCCTCATCTCACATGCTTCAGCTTCAGCCTCAATAATACAAAATGCACAGGTACAGTATAGGTGGTACCTTGCTCAATAGTAATAACTGTGAGAGAAATCTTGGAGTCCTAGTGGACAACCATTTAAATATGAGCCAGCAGTGTGCAGCAGCTGCCAAAAAAAGCCAACACAGTTCTAGGCTACATAAACAGAGGGATAGAATCAAGATCACGTGAAGTGTTAATACCACTTTATAATGCCTTGGTAAGGCCACACTTGGAATACTGCATTCAATTTTGGTCAAAGATGTGGAGACTCTAGAAAGAGTGCAGAGAAGAGCAACAAAGATGATTAGGGGACTGGAGACTAAAACATATGAAGAACGGTATGTCTAGCTTAATGAAAAGAAGGACTAGGGGAGACATGATAGCAGTGTTCCAATATCTCAGGGGTTGCCACAAAGAAGAGGGAGTCAAGCTATTCTCCAAGGCACCTGAGTGTAGAACAAGAAGCAATGGGTGGAAACTAATCAAGGAGAGAAGCAATTTAGAACTGAGCAGAAATTTCCTGACAGTCAGAACAATTAATCAGTGGAACAACTTGCCTCCAGAAGTTGTGAATGCTCCAACACTGTAAGTCTTTAAGAAGAAGTTGGATAGCATTTGTCTGAAACAGTATAGGGTTTCCTGTCTAGGCAGGGGGTTGGACTAGAAGACCTCCAAGATCCCTTCCAACTCTGCTATTGTATGGTAATGTAATACATGGGCAACAATACAAACTCAAAGTAAACTGCTCCAAACTCGATTGCAGAAAATACGACTTCAGCAACAGAGGGGTCAACACCTGGAATGCTCTACCCAACTCCGTTGTTACATCCTCAAACCCTCACAGCATCAACCTTAAACTGTCTAGCGTGGACCTCACCCCATTCCTAAGAGGTCTGTAAAGGGGGTGTGCATAAGGGCACTGGCATGCCTACAGTCTCTGTCCTACTGTCCTTATTTATTTGTATTCATTTATTTCATTCATGTCCATGTTTATATTTATACCTGCTATCTTGTACATACATGTTTGACAAACTAATAAATACAAATGCAAAACATCTTAATTGCTGAACTGCTTTCTGAGGGAGATGGCAGGTCTCCAAATTTCATAAATAAATTTCATATTTATAAAGCCCACATGACAATCCCATCAATCAAGGCAGAGGAGAGTCTGTTTTGGGACTGTGTGTTGTCGTCTAAATATTTCTCACTGTTCTCGGCCTCGCTCTTCTGTTGTTTTCCAAGGGGTTGCTGTCTGCCCCCCCCTCCCGGTGGGATCTGTGTTGTTGCACATGGGTGGGAAAGCAAGGAAAACGTCCTTTTCCATTTCTCTAAAAAAAGAAACAACATTCTGTGTGCTAGAAGATTAGCCACAAAAATAACCCCTGGCTTTTCTCTAGGTTTCTCTTGTGGCTTCCTGCAATTTAAATCTCCCCAGGAAAGAGGGTGACCCAAACTTCCTCTTAGCTGGGTAGGCAGCGAGAATAAGGATGTTCAAGCTTTTAACTCTGCTAGTGCCAAACCAAAGAATGCCACTGTAGGAAGTTAGCACCAGTGGTGGGATTCAGCCAGTTCGCACCTATTCGGGAGAACCGGTTGTTGGAAGAAATCTCATTTTGTTTTTTCCCACTTTACAGAGCTATTCCTGTAAGGAAGGCATGAAGGAAACATTCTAGTGTTGTTTCTAGCCTAATCTTTATTGCCCTGCTTACAGAAACTGCCTCTCCGGTTAACCCTCATTACATTGTCACAGCTAAAGCTAAGGCCCATCGATGTGAGTGACGTTGAGTTAGCTACGCCCACACAGTCACATGACCACCAAGCCACGCCTACCCAGCTGGTCATTAGGGCAGAGAACCGGTTGTTAAATTATTTGAATCCCACCACTGGTTAGCACCCACCCCCCTCCTAGAAAAATGAAATATTTTAGGAAATATTAAAAGGGCAGAATATTTCCCCTAAAAGGGAGGCAGAAACTCAACACCCACACCCCCATACACCTTTGTGAATGGGCCATTAAGACCTGGACCAGCTTATCTACAACACAAAAGACATGGCCTCCAGGACATAATAGGACCAGGGGTGGGATTGAAAAATTTTAGCAACTGATTCTCTGCCCGGTTGCTGGGTGGGTGTGGCCATGGGGTGTGGCCTATGTGGCCTCCTGCACCATGGTGGGGAGACGTTTTCGCCCTCCCCAGGCTCCAGAGGCATTCCTCGAGCCTCCAGGAGAGCGAAAATCCCGCCCCTGGGCTCTGGAGTTGCTCCGAAGGCTGGAAATGGGCCTGTTACTGGACTTCCGGTACTTCCAGTAGGCACATTTTTTGCCCTCCCAGAGTCTCCGTGTGGGCCCTGCACTTACCTGGCATCCAAAACGGATTGCGTGGAGACTCTTGGGAGGGGAGGGGTGAGGTGGGTGGGGTCAGACAGTCCTTCTAACTACTGGTTCGGCAAAACATTAAAATTAATATCTGGTTTGCCCGAACCAGCTGAATCCCACCCTTGAATAAGACCCATCTAGCCACAGAACTCACCACACGGAACCTGGGAAGATTACATTACCCAGCAAGGCTCAATCAAGCTTGGGACTCAAGACACAACCTACAAAGTTACCCCTTCGTGGCCCCATAGGAGTCTGACAACCAATCAGAATACAAGCTCAAATTCAATAGCCCAGAGAGGGCATAAAACCAGGGCACTTTCTGTATCTCTTCCCTTTATGCCCAGAACCTCAAACCATGTGATCCCATCCACCATTAAACCATAAACTTTCCAAGCAGTCTCCATGTTTCCAGTGTCTTTCTTCCTACTTGGAACTGAACCCAGATGGACAGTTCTTCCAATACCACCAAATGTATGCATGTGGTCAACTGGATGCTGGACCATAAAGACTTTCTCTAACCTGGTGCTTTCTCCAATTGCAATGGATTCCTATTCTTTTTATGAGCCGTAGTGGCGCGGTGGTTAGAGTGCAGTACTGCAGGCTACTTCTGCTGCCTGCCGGCTGCCTGCTATTTGGCAGTTCAGATCTCACCAGACTCAGCCTTCCATCCTTCTGAGGCGGGTAAAATGAGGACCCAGATGGTTGGGGGCAAGAGGCTGATTCTGTAAACCACTTAAAGAGGACTATAAAGCACTGTGAAGCAGTATATAAGTCTAAGTGCTATTGCTATTGCTATTTCCTGGTAGGATAGATGTAAATGCAGACTTCTCTAGAAATGGCTAGTTTGGAGAAGATTGTATGTTGTGCCATCCCATTATACATGATTGTTTTTAAGATGTCACAAGAATGTCTTGGTTTTGTTGCAATCAAGGGCACTTCCTCATACAATCTTTGTGTCAGTTCTGAATCAGCTCAAGGATGCCTAACCTTACCTCATTACTGTCTGGTAGTAAAGTCAGTTTAGGGATCTTGCTTAGCTGCGGCGTATTTAAAGTAACAGCCAATTTGGTTTTTCAGCTTGAAGCATTGCAGTTCTGCACAGATTGTGAACTCTCTGTTCTGCTGGTGGAAACACTTGTGTCTTCCACCTCTCTCATAGAAATTCAGCTGCCTTCTTTAAATGCAAGGAAGGAATGGTGGCTTGGCAGCTTTGCATCATTCCCTCATCCCGGTTGCTTGTTACTTGTGTGTGTGTGTGGGGGGGGGATTATCAGGCAGACACACACAACATGAATTAAACCTATATCAAGGGCAGGATATTATCTGACTGTTATTCACTGAGCTTTCTTTCTCTTTAATTGCCAACGTTAGCCTGTTCATTTCTGCACATTCTAATAGTAGAGGACTAAAATTCTGTAGCCCCACCCACGTCTAAGCTATATCATGCCTACGTTTAACCATATTATTTTGGCCTTTGAGACAGGAAAGAAAAAAAAGATTACCTAACAGTGCCTTCCTCTTTTCCTGGCGGTCAAACTAGGAGACTAACAAATGTAATATTTAACGAAGCAGCTGCTCTTCCGTAACTCTTAAAATCAGTTGCCTGAGATGGAGTTATTGGCTTTCTTGTTAAAGACAGTGACCCATAACACCAAGTCCACAATGGTCAAGATTGGACTTTAACGTGATTCTAGTTCAATTCTTGACAAAGTTAAAAAAAAATCCGAAAAAATATGCCAGTTTTCAGCATGAGAGGCTGGAACATCCTGAAGCCTGGATTGTGTTGTTTTCTCATTGATGGGAGCTTCCCACATTCAACTCCCATAGTCTCCATCAACAAATTGGGCTATTTTGGGGTAGTTCTCAAACTTACACCAGGGGTGGGCTGCTGGGGGTTTGCAAGGGTCTGGGAGAAGCTTTAGCTAAGATTCTGTGCAGTTTGGAGAACCCCCAAATCCCACTGTTGGCTGGCCCCGCCTGCCCCTCCCAGGAGTCCCTATGTGGCCCATTTTGGATGCAGGTAGGGAATTTTCTGGAGTATAAGACACACCAAGATTTTGAAGAGGCAAATTTTAAAAAAAGTTTTTGCACTGCAGATCTCCCCAAAATGGCCTGTTTTTTTTGTGAAAACGGGCCTGTTTTTTGTAAAAAAAAAAAAAAAAAAAAAAAAGGATGCACAGCCTTTAGGAGGCTTATAGAGTGCTGGATGAAAAAACGAGCAAAAACCATCCCATTTTTCGCTCATTTTTGCCCTCCCCAGTCCCTAGGAGCACTCTGGAAGCCTCCTAAAGGCTATGCACAGTCATTTTTGCAAAGAGGGCGGAGTTTTGGAAGGCCAAAAATGCTGTATTCAGTATATAAGATGCACCCAGATTTTCACCCTCTTTTTTGAGGGGAAAAAGGTGCATCTTATACTCCAAAAAATACGGTAAGTGCAGGGTGGGCGTAGAGGCTCAGGGAAGGTGAAAAACGGGCATATCAGAAGTTTGGGAAGGCTGGATATGGGCTCCAGAGGACCTCCGAAGCCTGGGGAGGCCATTTTTGCCCTCCTGGAGGCTCACGAAAAGCCTCAGAAGCCTGGGGAGGGCAAAAAGCCCTCCCCCCCGCGCCATAGTGCAGGAGGTTGACTAGGCCACGGCCACCATGGCCACACATACCCAGCAACCGGGCAGAGAACCCCTTGCTAAAAATTTTGAAGCCCACCCCTGCTTACAACAATTTGTTTTGCAAGGCACTGAAAAAGGTTAGACTGTTAAGGCATTCCTCCCACTTAGAAACCTGGCAGCATCCTCATAGTATTGTGATCAAGATCTGGGCAATTGGAAACCATGTATATATGACGACTGCAGGATCTGGGGATCCTGTGATCACCGTTTGCAACTTTCCCAGCTGACTTCTGACAAGCAAAGTCAATGGGGGAAGCTGGATTTGCTTAACAACCATATGATTAATTTAACAACTGTAGCAATTCACTTAACAACTATGGCCCCAAAAAAGATGGCAACAACAGGTGTGGCTTGCTTAAAAACCACTTTGCTTAGCAATGGAAATTCTGGTCCCAATTGTGGTTGTAAATCGAGGGCTGTTTGCATTGTCTTCTGAATATGGGCACCTTTGTAGGGAGCAGAGGGAGGGGGTGGTACCATGTGTTACTCTTTTGAATTAGAATTAGAATTCTTTACTGGCCAAGTGTGGTTGCACACACAAAAATTTGTCTTTGGTGCATATGCTCTCAGTGTACATAAGGAGAATAAAATACATTCATCAAGAATTTAAAAAAATACAACATTTAGTGATAGCCAAGGTTACTAATAAGCTATTAAATTGTACTTGGGAAACAAATAAAAACAATATAAATTGAAAAATACAAGCAACATGATTATAGTTGTAAGTGGGAAGAGATAGGTACTAGGAAGGAAGATAAGAAGAATAGTAATACAGTCTTAGTAAATTATTTGACAGTGTTCTGGGAATTAGTTGTTAAGCAGAGTGGTGGGAGCAGAGCTAGTTAGGAAACAAACACCAGGAGAATGCCTGGAACTCTTCCTTACTGAGATACGGGATGTTGAAACCCTGATTGTGTTTTCCCTTCCCTGCTTCTTACATCCCAGGGAATTAAGATGGAATCAGATTGAGTTTCTTTTTCATGCTTCTTTCATTATCCATGTTTTTAATTTATTGATCTGGTTTGATTTATACAGCCACCCATGTCCCATTGGCGACTCAGGACAACACATAGAATTAAAATAATCATGCCAAGCCCGCCCCCTAATTAACAGAATACTGTGCAGATGTCAATAAAAATTACAGCCCTATTAAAATCAACATAATAACATAAAACATAATAAGTAGGCAAATAAATACAAGTCACACACCAATCGAAATAACCTCTCAGGATTATTGGGAAAATAGGAAGACAAGAGTATTACATCGGTTCTCCGCCTTGAATTATTTATTAAAAATAAGGCACGAAATAGTTGATAGATTAGATAGATAGATAGATAGATAGATAGATAGATAGATAGATAGACAGACAGACAGACAGACAGACAGACGAAGATAGATAGATGATAGATAGATAGATAGATAGATAGATGATAGATAGATAGATAGATAGATAGATGATAGATAGATAGATAGATAGATAGATAGATAGATAGATAGATAGATAGATAGATAGATAGTAGAGAGATAGATACTAGATAGATGATAGATAGAAGATAGATAGATAGATAGATAGATAGATAGATAGATAGATGATAGATAGATAGATAGATAGATAGATAGAGAGAGAGAGAGAGAGAGAGAGAGAGAGAGACAGACAGACAGACAGACAGACAGACAGACAGACAGACAGACAGACAGACAGACATAATAGATAGAGAGATTCTCCAAAGTCATCTCTTTGGCTGACTGCATCATGAAGTTTGTCAATATTTCAATAACCAATATGCATACAGCTGTCTTTAGAATGAAAGAGCCAAGGCAGGCTGCTCTTATTATTCCCACATTGCAGATTGGAAGGCTGAGACCATGAAATAAATTCTTGGCTGTACTGAGCTGATGGCCACTTTGCTCCCCCAGTATTTAACCAAGTTCTTAAAACTTGCATCTACATTATAGATGCAGGAAATACAAAATCACTACCCACACATGCTTTCCTTATGAAGAAACTCATTTTAAGGTCTGTGTTCCACTGTTCCAGGTGAATTCTTGGGCCAGAAAGAAAAAGAAAAAGAAAAGCATTGGGCAAAGCCGGTGAAAAGCAGCCTGAAGGAACAACGTGGCTGAGAAGGGGTTAAGACCGAAGAGGGTGTGGATTAGTGTTTTCCTGTCTTGACAGCCTGTATATACAGCAGGCAGACCAGCTGCCGGCTGGCTGAACTGCATTCATTTCCCTTACTTGCCTCAAAAATCTTCTAGTGCTTGGATGTTATTGAAGATGCTGCCATGCTTTTAAAAGAGAGCAGAAGGTGAGTCCATGAACAGACCTGGTTACCAGCATATCGGGTGACTGCCAGATTAGAGAACAGCTAATTGGCCTCCCTTGGCTTTGCTAATGATCTTACTGGCTTCGAACTCTCTTCCACTTCATTTGAATTACGGTAGACCAGCCAACCTTGGCAGTTTTAAGATGTGTGGCCTTCAACTCCCAGAATTCCCAGCCACCTATGCAGGATGGGGAATTCTGGGAATTGAGGTCCATGTGTCTAGAAAGTTGCCAACGTTCAGAAAAAGTGGGATAAACAGTCAGTTCAGGTTCAAAGAGAAAAGCAAAGTACATTTTAGGCAGCTCTGTCTGTGAGGTTTGGTGCTTAATTGAGGTGGGGGGACAGAAATCCCTTTATTGGCTATGTATCCATCTAGGCTTACATGGCATAATAGGTGAAAATGTGGCTGGCAGCTTTATATCTTGGTGTGTTTTGTGAACTTAATCTGTCTGTTCCAGGATCCGGTGGAAACTATAGCAGTTGTTTTAATCCCAGAAATGAAAGGTCCTGGGTAGAGTTGGACACGAATAGAATAGAATAGAATAGAATAGAATAGAATAGAATAGAATTCTTTATTGGCCAAGTGTGATTGGACACACAAGGAATTTGTCTTTGGTGCAAATGCTCTCAGTATACATAAAGAAGAATAGAATAGAATAGAATAGAATAGAATAGAATAGAATAGAATAGAATAGAATAGAATTCTTTATTGGCCAAGTGTGATTGGATACACAAGGAATTTGTCTTTGGTGCAGATGCTCTCAGTGTACATAAAAAGAAAATATACATTCGTCAAAAATCATAAGGTACAACACTAAAAGATAGTCATAGGATACAAATAAGCAATCAGGAAACAATCAATGTCAATATCAATTGTAAGGATACAAGGAACAAAGTTACAGTCATACAGTCATAAGTGGGAGGAGATGGGTGATAGGAATGAGAAGATTAATAGTAATACAGAGTGAATAGTTTGACTGTTGAGGGAATTATACAACCAATTTCGTTGTATTTAAGTACAGTGACAATAAAGATTATACCTAGTTGTTTGCTTTGACTGGCAGGGGAAATGTTTACCTTTTTTTAAAGCCACTTTATGTGCTATTTTTGTACAATGTTATGTAGTCATTCACCCAAGTAACATTTTGACTGCAGAAATTTAGGCAGACTGGATCCTAATCTTTTAAGATAAGCTTTTTCAAGGGCTTTAGTAGACTTCTGTCATAACAAATCCGTCAAACCCATAGCCTAACTGTCCACAACCTTGCATCTTACTTCTGCTTTGGATTATAATATCCATCATCCTTAGAGACCGTGAAGTGTGATGGATGCTGTAGCCCACTGAAGGGGAAGCAGCATGCCTGATGATCATGCCAAGGGGGCAGACCCTAATCCACACATCCAAAAGGCATCGGTTTGGGGTAGATAACCCCCCAAATGGCACAAGATTCTTATCTGAGAGCCAACTCTTGAGACTGTGGTGGTGTGTTTCCTGTAGTGAGCAAGTGGCAATTCAAAATAAGCCTTTGGAGGACTCTCTTGTGGCTGATGTGGTGTTTGGCTTCTGGGCATATGTATCCCATTTGGTGAGGTCTGTACTTAAACCTCCAAATTTGGAGGGTGCGGCCCAGGATGGAAGGAGACTGGGAGCATCAGGCAGGATTATTTATAGCTGTGAATCCAAGAGGCAAAAGTTCAGTAGAAATTCGTTCTGTAACCTGTTTTTGTAAATCCTCTTCCTCAGATCCACAGGTCTTAGGGAAAGCTGGCTTCCTGGGGAGGGGAGTCATGACATGGCTCTCTTTTGAAGCCCTGCCGTACATTATGTGATAGCAAGATGACCAGGTCTCACAAGAAATCGTCGTCACCATGGCTTTTTGATATGCTACTAAAGAACGTAAGAACTCAGTGATAGTTTTAATTTGGGAGGAGGTATTTTTATGGGGTTCCTCTTAGCTGTCAAAGGGATGTGGTGGCTCAGTGGCTAAGGCGCTGAGCTTGTCAATCAGAAAGGTCAGCAGTTTGGCGGTTCGAATCCCTAGTGCCGCGTAACAGAGTGAGCTCCTGTAACTTGTCCCAGCTTCTGCCAACCTAGCAGTTAAAAATGCAAATAGAAAAAATAGGAACCACCTTTGATGGGAAGGTAGCAGCGTTCCATGCACCTTCAGCATTTAGTCACGCCGGCCACATGATGTCTTTGGACAGCGCTGGCTCTTCGGCTTTGAAACAGAGATGAGCACTGCCCACTAGAGTCAGGAACGACTAGCACATATGTGTGAGGGGAACCCTTACCTTTACCTCTTAGCTGTCAGTGAGCCAAGTTCCAAGAAAGATTGAGCAAGCAAGTCAAGCTGCCTTTTCGATTAGGATCACCACAGAAACTCTCTTTGGACAGGACTACCTCACTAGGGCATGTCTAATTCCCCAAAGGAGAGTCTCTGGTTTGTCCCCACAACTGGCAGCAAACAATGTTTGATTAGGTCCATAACGCTAGAGATATGATGTTATTCCAGAACTTTGCAGAGTGAATGGCTTCAGGTGTTTTTGGTGCACCAGAAACAAACTCCTTGATGTTTGTTCAGGTCAATCATTAGTTGTGGACCAGGCCAAGTTGGGAGCTCAGCTGGGTTCCCAGAAGACTGTACAACTACGTCAGGACCTCTTTTGAGGGGGAAGGGGCTTCTGAGACTCATGTGAGCTTGTTTTCCAAGTAGAAATAGCAAATGTTGAACCTAAGACATCCTGCCTTCAAACAAGGTTGAATGCTTTGGGGACTTAAGAAAAACATTGCAAAAGTACTTGAGGCCCAAATAGAAGTGAAAACATGTATGCAATCATTCAACAACAGATTCATGTTTTTAAAAAAAACAAATTGCAAAATACAACAACAACCTGACCAAAATATAAAGTATACTGTTATTACAGTAAACAGTTGCAATTTTTTTTATAATTATCTAATGCAAACATTTGCAAAATGTTTGCAACTAGGTATATATGTAAGGATATGTGTTTGCGTATGGGTGTATATGTAATAATAAATGCATGTATTGTTACAGGGGTATGGGTAGTCCTCGACTTACAACCTTTTGTTTAGTGACCGTTCAAAGTTACAACCGCACTGTTTTTCACATCGACAATGATTGCAGCATCTCCATGATCATGTGATCAAAATGCAAACAGTTGCCAACTGGTTCATATCTATGATAGTGGCAGCATCCTGGGGTCATGTGATCGATCACCTTTTGTGACCTTCTCACAAAAAAAGTCAACGGGGAAAGCCATATTCACCATGTTATTAACTTAACGGCTCCTGTGATTCACTTAACAACTGTGGCCAGAAAGGTGGTAAAATGCTTAACTTAACTGCTTAGCAACAGAAATTTTGGGGCCCCATTGTGGTTGTAAGTCAAGCACTCCCTGTATAAGACTGTAAATATTGCTGCATAATTGTAGTGAACCTCAGTTCCCATTGACCATATTGTCGTTCAGAAGTATTTGAAGGTTTGCAGGTGAGACAAAATATTACTTTCTTTGATTAGAATAATAGGTATGAGAAGACTTTTATGTTTCTTAAGAGGAAAAGTGAAGCAATGCCTCATAGGAGTTACGTTTTCAGTCATCTTTCATCTTTAGGGAACATAGGAAAAGATGAAAAGATTTACAGCTTTGGCACTGTCAACCTATTTCTAACCTAGAATTTTTTATCTGGCTTGGAGAGCTGCCAGGCCGATATCTGCAAAACTTGGCAAGGAGTTCGGAAAGTCAGGAACCAATTAAGCGAACTAATGGTCTCCTGCAAACTCCACTCCCCTTTCACTTCTCTTTTATTTCCTCTGGGAGGCGCCATTCGTGGTCCACCTGTGGCCTTACTCCCAAGTCGACCCCTGTTCTTTACTTGTTCCCTTCGTCTGGCAACTCTGTGCATGTGCACACTGGGAACAGGCTCCAGCTGTTCGTCTGCCTCACTGATGTCTGCTTCTGAACGCAGCTGATAACTGGCATATGGCCCCGGTCCCCTCTCTGCCTCCGACACAGAGCCTTCATCAAAGCCTTCCCCAGACTCCAGGACTGACCCATGTTCCTCCCTAGTCTCCCCATTGTGCGAATCTGCTGGCCACTGGCGGACCACAATAGATCAAAAAAGGGAACATGGCCATCAACCACTGCCCAGGCAGAAGGGGAAAGAAGAGAGAGAGCTTAGGAAAGTTGATATAGAACAGACAACGCAGAAAATGGCTCCCTTGTTTTTCAGAGGGGGGGGAGTGGGTTCAGCACATGGCTTCTGCTTGACTGGTTAGGAACAAGTGAAGAAACACAGTTGTGCAATGACTGAAATTTCACTTGGGCGTCTCAAACAGCTGACTAGGTTCTCCATCCTGAGCAGTTTGTATGCCAAAAGGCAGAAGAGCATCTGCAATCTGTATCAAAACTGAATGGGACAATTATTAGTGCTATTATACAGGGAGGGTTTTACTAGAGTTTCATCAGGCTTTTATTACTATAGACGTAATTCAAGGTGGTGAACATACATAATACTTCTTCTTCCTCACCTTATACTCCCCATAACAACAACCCTGTGAGGTGGGTTGGGTTGAGAGTATGCTTGGCCCAAAGTCACCCAGCCAGCTTTCATGCCTAAGGAAAGACTAGAACTCACAGTCTCCTGGTTTCTAGGCCAGCATCTTCACCACTACCATTTGTCTGAATTGATATAGGGTTTCCTGCCTAAGCAGGGGGTTGGACTAGAAGACCTCCAAGGTCCCTTCCAACTCTGTTATTCTATTCTGTTTCCCAAAGCCAAATGGTTCTGGGTTAGCTTTGCTAAATGTTGGGGGTGAATCCAGTTTAGGTATCTATTGGCTCCTGTGGAATATTAGACTTTTCAACACCATTTGCTTCTCCCTTAGTATATAAATAAGGACGCAGTGGCTCAGTGGCTAAGACACTGAGCTTGTCGATCAGAAAGGTTGGCAGTTCGAATCCCTAGCACTGCAATGGAGTGAGCTCCTGTTACTTGTCCCAGCTTCTGCCCGACTAGCAGTTCAAAAGCACATTAGAAATGCAAGTAGAAAAATAGGAAACATCTTTGGTGGGAAGGTAACAGTGTTCCGTGCGCCTTCAGCATTTAGTCATGCCGGCTGCATGACCATGGAGTTGCCTTCAGACAGCGCTGGCTCTTCGGCTTTGAAACATGGATGAGCACCGGTCCCTGGAACCAGGAACGACTAGCACATATGTGTGAGGGGAACCTTTACCTAGTATATAAATAACCACCTGCAATCTCAATGAAGGGCAGAAATGGGTATAGAATCATTGCCTTCTACCTGTTGAGCTCAATGGCACTCCCTCACATATCTGCCATGCTTTAGTTGTACCATCTTTCCCTTTTTTAATTTCTGTACGGGAGCAGCCAGCCCATTAAAAAGAAGATCAGTGTGGCAGGTATAGGAAGAAGTGGTTGAAAATCATTTTTTTAAAAGGACCTATGACCATCACTGTAACAATTCCATCTACTATCTTCCTGTATCTGCGAATGATTAACTAGAGAATATCTGGAAAGGAAGGCAAAGTCTCAGCCATTTTTCATTCCAGCCTAATTTGCTTGGTATTCATTCACCTTTTAAAATTAGGAAAGATGAATGGCTGGGGAACTAGAAATAACCTGAAGAGCCAAAGGCCACAATAATTTTACTTAGTTGCATCAGCATTGCGCAATTATCTTTTCCAACCTGATATCCTTCAGATCAGGAGCAAAGCTGGCTGGGGAATTCTGGGAGTTGAAGTCCGCCAGGCTTAAAGTTGCCAAGGTTGAAGACCCCTACTTCGGATGAGCTAGGATTACAATTCACAGGATTCCCAACAGAGGGACCTGTAACTCTTGGAGCTATAGTTCTGAGACTTCTGCAAGACTTCAGACTGGAGAATTTGTTGTTAGTTATGAAGTCATGTGCGACCCATCACAAGCCCATGGACAATGTTCCTCCAGGCCCACCTATCCTCTACCATCTTCTGGAGTTCATTTAAGCTCTTGCCTACTGCTTCGGTGGCTCCATCCAGCCACCTCATTCTTTGTCGTCCCCTTCTTCTTTTGCCCTCCATCGTTCCCAGCTTTAGGCTTTTCTCCAGTCCTTCCTTCTCATTAGGTGGCCAAAGTATTTGAGTTTCCTCTTCAGTAACTGCCTTCTAAAGAGCAGTCAGGGTTGATCTCCTCTAGGAATGACCAGTTTGATCACCTTGCAGTCCAAGGGACGCGCAGGAGTCTTCTCCAGCACCAGAGTTCAAAGGCCTCCATTCTTTGTTACTCAATTTGGTCTATGGATTTCTCTATTTATGTTACTGCAAGATTCCTACCACTAGCCAAGGGTGGGATATATAGGTGTAGTCAGAGGTATATCAAGAACAAAAGAGTGCATCAAAATCCTACTCTTGTGGAAAAACCGTAGGGCCAGGAAACACTAAATGTGAACAGGAAGACATTTCTGTAGTTCTTTCTGCTCGGCTCAACTCAACAGGCACATCCTAAATGGATATTCTCAGGTAGATTATTTCCATCATGTCATTCTGATTGGTTAATACACAAAGGAGTCCTGATTCAGATCTCAGAAACTCACTGAATTCTATCTGGCTACACTTCCGCAAGCAGCTTTGAAACCGAATGGTAGAATTCCTCCATTGGTCATGCTGGATTCTAGCACACTCAGATCTCATCAGTGATCTACCATTTCCATCCATTCTGGACCCTCCCAGACTTCTCCAAGATCTTTCCCAGGATAGTCTCTCCAGCTGTTCATAAACTCAAACTCTCAACAGGCCTCAGTCAAGCATTGCCAAGAATGAGAGATGCTACAAGAATTGAAGGGCAGATGACTGTCAGCCCTTCAAGGTTGGCCAGATCAACAGAGTCCTCAAAATGATTAGTACTATCTTCTATTAAGAAAAGATGTTGCACTATAACACTGCACTATAAGCCTGACCGTGATTTCCCATCTTATACCCCAGGGATTAAAGGAGGGGCTAGCCTAAGTCTCTTCCTAATAGTTTCCTTGCCTCAAAGCATATTTTAGCACCTTCTGCTGTTGGAACAATTTCCGAATTCTTTCTCTAAGGTCATTTCTGTGGCTCCCTTCAGTGACTAACCCACCAAGTTATTCCATACAATTCCTGGCAAACTTCACTTAGTCAGGCAACATCACTTAGAGTCAGCCAAAGTCTTGGCCCTAGATAAGTAGTGTAGCCTTTATTGTCATTGTACATCATGTATACAACGAAATTGGTTTTAACCTCGCTGGTGCAATCCATGACAAAAAATACAAACAACATAAATAGTATAAAGAATAATCCCTATGCAAGTCATTAGTGGGGGAAGAAAAAGAAAAACTAGTCATACGTTTCTCTGTGTGTGTGTGTGTGTGTAGTGATTGTGGTTGTGTTTAAGAGTCTGACACCCCAAGGATAGAAGCTATTTTTAAACCTATTTGTTCGGCTGTCTATGCTTTAATGTTTTCGGCTCAATGGTAGAAGTGCGAAGAGACACTGACCAGGATGTCAATCATCCCTGAATAGCTTCCTTACCTGCTAAAGGAGCGAGACCTGGCAATGTCACCCAGTGGTGTTAGAGGGCAACCAATAGTTTCTTGTGCCAAATTGATCACTCTCTGTAGCGCCTTCCTGTCCGCAACAGTTAAACCAGAGTGTACCATACTGTAATGCAGTATGTGAGGACACTTTCTATTGTGGACCAATAGAAAAACGTCATAGACAGTGGTGAGTGGTGGGTTACGACTGGTACACCCCTTGTACGGGTGTACCGGTGCCTGCCAGGAGCACCAGGTACTGTTCCGGTATGGTGCTCCGGAGGGCCCACCAGCCCTCCTTACCAGTATTTGAGGTTTTCGGGGGTTCTGCACACATGCATGAAGCGTACGGCACCTATGCGATGCTCCGCCGAACAGCTGGAGCATCGCGGATAGTAAGTACTCATGCGCACGCTGTGCGCATTCATGTGGTGGATGCCCAGCCCAATTGCACCGTACCGGTTGCACCGGGATCCAGAACCCAACACTGGTCATAGGCTAGTTGTTGCCTACACACTCCACCGAGTTCAAAGCTGTAGCATCTATGCGTGCAGCCATCTTGGAAGGGAAAGATTTAATTTTTTTGCTCCAACATTAAAACGCCAGTCTTTTTCATGCTTATTCCAGCATGTTTAAAATGCTCTGTGGGGCTAAAAGATGCTCCAGAAAGATTCATTTCAGAAGGAGGAGGAGGAGGAGGAGGAGGAGGAGGAGGAGGAGGAGGAGGAGGAAGAAGAAGAAGAAGAAGAAGAAGAAGAAGAAGAAGAAGAAGAAGAAGAAGAAGAAGAAGAAGAAGAAGAAGAAGAAGAAGAAGAAGAAGAAGCAGCTGCTGCTGCTGCTTGCTAGGCAGGCTATCAAATGAGTCTCACAGTTTCATACAGTGATTTCAAGAGGAAGCCAAGCAGGAAAAAATAGAGGAACTAGCAGCCTTATCTTTGTAGGCTCAGCCATTCCCAGAACAAAGCAAACCCCACAAGCAAAAAAATGAGCACAAAAGCTCTTCTAACCCTGCTCCGGGCAACCAGTTGTATGAAAGTAGCCAAGTTTAAGGCAGGAAGATGGAGACAGTGAGAGGTTAGAAAAGCCAGACTGGGTGTTATGGACTTCCTTTCTGTTTCATGCCATTTGAAGCAAAATCTCAGTTCCTAAAGGAAGGTTGGCCTGAGGTGGACCACCATGCTCGCTTCCTCTTCATAAAACAATGCCCAGAAATGTTGCCGATGCTTTAGAACAGGATGCTTGGATTTTAATCGGGGGGTGGGGGGAAGTGGGCACAGAGAACTGGTCTCTTTTTAGATGGTTGGAAGAAATATCCATCTGGTTCGGTTCCAATCGGGAGGAAAGCACTGGAAATAAAATGGAGGCTGGAGACTGATTGGAAAGAGATCAAAGTGGTACTGCCATTCATTTGGGAGGAGAGGGGCCTTGGAGTCGATTTAATAGAAGTGCCTGTGACAACTGATTTTTTACAACTGGTTTCCTGGCACCAAAGTGCCTTGAGATCCCCTCACCTTTGCGGGGAATGTTTATGATGACCATGTGGGACGTTTCACTTTAATGTACAATAACGGAAGATAGCCATGGGAATGTATGTTTATTTGGCTCTCAGGGCAGTTGATAAAGGAAACATCTTCACACGTGTGTATTGGCTAAAATCTGCATTCTAACTAATGGGAGGGGTCTCTACTGCTTTAATTCTGCTTGCATTGCCTAAGAGGATTCAGATGTTGCTTTGAATTCAATGGCTGCCATTCTACTTAATAAAAGGTTCCTTTTGAAATACTTCGTTTCAAGAGTCTTCGCTTTCTTAAGTTAGGAGAGGAGCCCTTACAGAGATGTTCCCTTTATTGATGAAGCAGAAGAATGTGATTCTGGGCAGCTGACGAAATGGAGTTGAGAGTGGGTGGGTTTTTATACCTTCTTTGGGCTTTGTATTTGAGCTTCCTGTTCCTGTGCAAGAACATGTCCTTTAATATTCTATTGACTGTTGTCAGGTTCCTATGGGGTCATGTAGGGGTCATAGCTGGCTATATAGGCCAGAAGAGGACATGCAAAGCCTAGGTGCTTCTCTGAGCTAATTTGGTCAACCTCTCGCTTATTGTTTATCTGAGCTCCCAGTTTGCACTGCTCTGGGGGTCATGCAATGAAGGGGCTTGTATTCTGAAAGGGTGTTGGGGAATTCCTAATGACTTTCATCCTGTGTTGGGTTGTGGGTGAGGGGTTGCTTCTAATCCTATCACTCTGCTTTTTGTTAGCTGTCCAACTTTGCTGCAAGCAGTTTCGAAATATCTTGTCTTGAATGGATTTCTGCCCTTCAATTCTTGTTACCAATTGATTATATTTAGTGTAGCAGAAGGGGAAAAATTCATTCATTCAATCATTCACTCTTGCATCTTCAAAACCATGGCGGCACAGTGGTTAGAGTGCAGTACTGCAGGCTACTTCTGCTGACTTCTGGCTGCTTGCAATTTGGCATTTCATCAGGCTCAAGGTTGGCTCAGCCTTCCATCCTTCCGAGGTGGGTAAAATGAGGACCCAGATTGTTGGGGGCAATGCGGTGACTCTGCAAACTACTTAAAGAGGGCTGTAAAGCACTGTGAAGCAGTATACAAATCTAAGTGCTATTGCTATGTTCAAGTCAGTTTTGACTTCTCATGACAAGACAAGTCCTTACACTTTACTTGGCAGGATTTTTGGAAGTGATTTGCCCTTGCCTTCTTCTTAGGGCTGAGAAAGAAGGGCTGGCACAAAGTCACCCAGCTGACTTTGTGCCAAAGATGGGATTAGAATGAGGAATTGCGCCAAAACTGGCTAAATGTATGTCATCCAATGTAACTTATGTTAAAGGAAATCAGATTTAATTTTTGTCCAGACCTGCTTACTTTTTGGAATAAGTTTCCCCCATATGCTAAGACATGGTGAGGGTGGCCGCTGCTTGAAAAACCCAATCCTGCAGTTACAGAACATAATGCATAGTCATCAGGCTTTGCTTAAAAATATCTGATGAAAGGAAATGCTGTTTTCTAAGACAGTCTGTTTGCTACTGAATCTTGGACACTATCAAGAGTTCTATCTTGTGTTTAGCTGAAATCCCCTTATCATTTATTCATGCTGGTCAGGAATTATGGAATTTAACAAACCCAATTCATCACAAGAGTTGCAGTTAAAGAAGATTATCCTAAGCAAGAACATTCAGAAAACCATAGAACAAAATGGGAATAAGACACGGTGGTTCGGTGGCTAAGACGCTGAGCTTGTCGATCAGAAAGGTTGGCAGTTCAGCAGTTCGAATCTCTAGCGCCACGTAACTGAGTGAGCTCCCATTATTTGTCCCAGCTTCTGCCAACCTAGCAATTTGAAAGCATGTAAAAAATGCAAGTAGAAAAATAGGAACCACCTTTGGTGGGATGGTAACAGCGTTCCGTGCACCTTCGGCATTTAGTCATGCCGGCCAAATAACCACGGAGACATCTTCAGACAGTGCTGGCTCTTTGGCTTTGAAACGGAGATGAGCACTGCCCCCTTGAGTCGGGAATGACTAGGACATATGTGTGAAGGGAACCTTTACCTTTACCTATTATTATTAAGATGTACTAGATGCATTTACATAATATGTTGAGTTTGATTATGATTAGGTTTGGGTAGCTTCCTGCGTTATGGAAACTCAACTCACTGAATATATCCATTTTCAGCATATAGTATATTAAAGCCTAACCTGGCCAAATTAGCTGAGTTACATAATAGGCAAGCTTGCACAGAACTAATCAAACAAGTTGAATTGATTGTGTCAGTTATGCCAGCCACATGACCATGGAGACATCTTCAGACAGCGCTGGCTCTTTGGCTTTGAAACGGAGATGAGTCAGGAATGACTAGCACAGATGTGCGAGGGGAACTTTTACCTTTACTTTTAAGACTTTTTACAACTTGGCATTGTTGCAGCCAATCCATTTTGAGCCGGAACATTGGAGTTTCCCAAAAGGTAGGTCAGCGCTTGAACAAACATTCACTTCATTGGATAAAAAAATAAAAATATTAATCACTGCTGATTAATTGTGTCTGAATTTCCCAGCAATTCTCATCTTGCAAGAATCATAACATGATAGGAAATGCCATTCTGTATCTGCATTCTCTCATTAATCTTCTTCTCTGCTTCTAGGAGCATCGTGGAATGGCAAGCATCCAACGGTGTTCTACCTACATTGAAAGATTTCACTCTTCATTGGCAGCGTGGCTGAATTCCAATAAACAGAAACAAGTCAGCAAGTGGTTTCCAGCATTGCAGAAGAGATTGTGGATGAGTAGCTAAAGCTTCATGTAGGACAGCCATATACCCTTTTCCCCCCAGGGTATGGTGTTGGACAAAATTCTGCCAATTCTTTTAACCTGTTAGTCATAATCTGTTTATGCAATTATTGCAGACCAAAAACAGCCTGGTTTTTGGGAAATTGCACAATATCTGAAACGGTGGATGCAGCATGAGGCCTCTTTCTCCAGGAGATGGACTTTCCCCTCTGGGCCTGCTCACACGAGGGCCTGACTACTTGCGTAAGCAGCTGGAGATGAGCAGCGGTGGGCGGACGCCGAGTGCCGTGGAGAGGCTGGAAGCTGACAAAGCCAAATATGTCAAGTCTCGGCAAGTGATCAACAGCCGTCAAGAGCCAATTCTGCTCAGCCACACACCCCAGTCCTCCCCATGCTGCAGGAGACCCCTAACCCTCCACCAGCAGAGTGAATTTCCTCAGGGCTTGACCGCAGACCAAGATGGCCTCAGACCCAAGAAGCAGCCCGCTTCTCCTCAGTCCCCCATCGCGCGGCGAGGGGGTAGCAGGCGCCTACTCAGGCCTGACTCGCTTGTCATCTACCGGCAAAAACGCGACTGTTCTCTGATCAACAAGGAGAACAGCAAAGGGTACAACCTAATGAAGTGGCTGTTTCAGGGCCCACTGAGAGATGGACCTCATAACTGTTCTCCTTCAAGGAGTCTTTTAGGAGAGGGACATCTGGAAGTGACCCAAGAAGAGAACTCCATGGTTTGGGTACCTGCAGAGAAGGAGGACGCAAGGACTGCACATTCAGTGGACATGTCAGATCGATTCATGGGTTGTCAGCCTGAGCCTAGTCAAAAAACCCAGCCCGATTCTCATCTCAGTGTTGACCAGCCCTTTCCTTCCTCAGGCCATTACCAGACAGAAGCCAAGAAAGAGCTGACTCTGAGCTATTCTCTTCCTCTTTCAGAGAAAGAACGGTTCTTTAATTACTGTGGCTTGGACCGGAATTTGGTCGAGGTGCTCGGAATCGAAAGCTTCAAACCAGGCAGTTGGGAAGCTGGTTCCTTCTGCATTGGGTCAGCTAGTTCTGAACACGATGGACTTTCCTTCAATGGGGAGCCCTTGTCTGCTGAAGACCCAAGTGACAAGCTGCCTGCATCTGTCTCGGTGGTTGAGCGAAACGCCCGTGTCATTAAATGGCTTTACAGCTGTCAGCGGGCCCAGACAAGGTCCAAAGAATCTACAGTATGAACTCATAAGGGTCTGGGCGTCCAAGGCTCTCCCTTGATCTCAAGTGTAAGGGGAAAGTACTGTTTTGGAGTGGGGTGGCAAGGCTCACCATGGGAAACAGAGCAGGGAATATCGCCAAACATGTCTTTGTCAAAGGAATACTTTTGAGAACCAGTTGGTCTTGAACTTTTGCTGAATTTTTCCCAGTCATGGCTCCATAATAATGATTAATTACCATACTGAGAATTCTGAGAATTGAAATTCGGAGGCAGTGATGGGATTCAAAACATTTTACTACCAGTTCTGTGGGTGTGGCTTGGTGCACGTGGCTTGGTGGGTGTGGCAGGGGAAGGATACTGCAAAATCTACATTCCCCCCCCCCATCCCACTAACCTGCTTTCCAGCTCCCTTCTCCTATGCAGGGCAACAGAAGAAGACCCAGCCAATCATCTGGGACTCGGGAGGCAGCGAATAGTTTTGGGATGGGGCCAGCCAGAGGCAGTATTTTCCGGTTCTCCAAACTACTCCAAATTTCCACTACCAGTTTGCCAGAACTGATCAGAACCGGCTGAATACCACCTCTGGGCGGAGGGCCTCAAATAGGAAAGTATTCCCTAAAGATATCCTTGGCAATAAGGATACATTTTCCAGCAGTGGTGGAATTCAGCCAGTTCACACCTGAGGTGGGTTACTCATTTTTTTTACTGCCGCTTCAGGTGCACTCCTCTGTGTGCATGACGCTTCTATGCATGCACAGAAGCGGGCGGGCGGGCAGGCGGAGCCTCCTGCCACCGCTACTACTGGTTCACCCGAACCGGCAGCAACCCACCTCTGGTTCGCACCACTCCAGGAGAACCAGTTGTTAAGTTTCTGAGCAGTTTGGTGAACTGGTTGTTGGAAGAAATCATTAGGGCAGAGAACCGGTTGTTAAATTATTTGAAACCCACCATTGGTTTCCAGGCTAAATTAAGAACTAAAATTTCTTGCTGCCATCCAGAGCAGATGAATACGTTTTCCTTTCTTTCCTCATTGGTTGAGAGCATTGTGATGCAGCATAGAACACAGGAAGGATGGGTTCAAATCTCTACTCACCTATGAAGTTTCTTAAAGTGGAACGTTAGGTTTACCAACTAGCACCTTTTCTACGAGGTTGTTGCAAAGATATTTCCCAATATCCTGCTAACAAACAACCCCTGTGTACATTGGCTGGTTGGGTTGCTAATCACTGCTTATTTAGACCTCTAACAAAGTGCTGAGCTCTAAAGAATTTCCACTCCTCTTGGCAGAATTATCTGAATGTAGTTCTCTTTTGAATCATCCAAGGTTTCTTTTTCCTGATAGCTTGGTTCACGTCCAGTGTGCTTGGCTCTTCCTTTCTGTCGAAGCCTGTATGGCTTGCTTCATTGTGCTGCAAGATGATTCTGCTTCCCAGTGTTTGTAATTAAAAAAAAAATTGTTGATAAACTTGTCTGCCTTTGCTGGGGGAGGATACAAAGCTGTAAAACCACCCTTACCCTTTATGGACCCATTAGAGCAGTGGAAGAACAAGCAGCAATAGCATTTAGGCTTATATACCGCCCCATAGCGCTTTACAGGGCTCTCTGGAGAGTTTAGAATATACACATTGTTTGCATATTGTCCCCAACAATCTGGATTCTCATTCTGGCAGGTTGACTCAACCTTGAGCCCCCATCAGGATCAAACTCCAGGCTGTGGGCAAAGTTTGTCTGCAATACTGCACTTTAAGCATTGCGCCACTAGGGCTCCTTATAAATAGCCAGGAGAAAGGAAGGAGGACAAAGAATTCTGCCAGTAGAGAAATGGCTTGCCCCGGGGTCTTGTCAAGGTTTCAGTTTCCAGTGAAAAACTGATTTCAGAGCTTATTTTATCATTTCACAACAGAGCTGCAAAAAACAAACCAACAAACATCACACCTGCTAAAGAGTCAGGTGTAAAGTTGTGGAGATGATTTGTGAGCTGTCTAAATATCCTTTGTAGAACTGCCATGAGTTGCATCTGCTAAAGTTGGGCAGCCGTATACATTTCTTAAAACAAATAAATAAATGGTAACACTTCCTCTCTTATAAGGTGGATGCTCAAAATCTCAGACATTATTATGGCATCCGCTTGTGCAAGGTGACTTTATAACTGAAGGTTCATTTCAGAAACGCTGTGCTTGCACAGATCTTATATGCCTTCTGAGACAATTGATATTTTCCATCCAATGTCCAGGAAAAATTACAGCCTGCGCATGATGAATGCTGCTTGACAAACTCTGTATTACTGTTCTGCAGAAAGTTAACAAGGTTTTAATTTCGGATGACAGTCTATCTGTTGCCGCCTTGTGGTAGCTAGATATATCACAATCCTTTTATATAAAACCTACATTTAACTACATTTATTCTAGCCCATTCCGTGAACATAGAAGATTCCATTAAAATGAACCATTGAAGCTCCAACCTTATAAATTGCAAGCCTATATTTCAAAATGTGTAAATGTGGTCATTTTTAAGAGCCGAAGACACTGTAGAACATGTCTTGTCCTTTAGAAACCCTGCTTTAACCCTGCTTTAAAGTAGAGGGTTGCAGGATGCCGTCCCAGCCAAAAACGGAGCTCGGGAGCCTGTTTTCTCTGGCAGAGCACTTGGGCCACCACAGGCACCCTCGACACGAGTGATGTTGAGTGTCCATGCCCACTCTGGCCATGCCCACTCTCCCCCCCCCCCCCCGAGGTCAAATACAACCCTGATGTGGCCCTCAATGAAATCTATGAACTTATATTTCCATGACATAAAAGGCAATGATCAATCTGAAGCTATTTCTGGCTATTAAAGTATTTAATTTTCAACACACTTAATTTCAACATTTCTTGGGACAGACAGGGAAGGGGGAAGAGAAGCAGAGGACACCATGTTTGAACAGAAGCCTCTTCTCAAGCAGTGAAACACTAGATACGTATCTGGAACATCTTAACAGATTGCGATGTTTTCAATGATAGTCATCAGCAAAGATCTGAAGGAAAATGATGGTGTTAATGAGGTAGTTGTCTGCTTGGTGTGTGGACTGAAAGTTCTGCAGAGAGAGAACCATTGAACTCACCTGTAGACAGTCTTACACACAGCATGACAAACCAACACTTTGAATCCAGGGATACTACCTTCATTAAAAATGGTGCCAGCTTTAACAGGAACATTTTGAGAGTGGAGATCCATAAGATAGAGTTGTCAATCTTTCAATCTTTCTGTTGATGATTCTTGGTTCATAGAAGATAAGGATCTCATTAGATGCTTGAAGCTTTATCCCCCCCCCCCATCGTACTGCACTATTAGTCACAAAGATTTGAGCTGAGTGGTTAGAGACTAAATACTTTCTGAAAGTCACCTGTTGCCCATGTGTGTTGCAACAGGAAAAAACATTTTGTCCAGTAAGATAGAGATGCCAGGAATAAGTGAAGATCGTAGCAGAATCTTGGACACTCTAGTTTTGCAGCCTGGATTCACTCTTATTCCACATATTTAGCCAAATGAGCCAATCTATTTAGCTAATCTATTTACAGATTTTAGGGTTATAATACTTGTCTATCTAAACTACTAGCTTCTATAAGTTATAATACAGGGGTGACCTGCTACGGGTTTGGGAGAACCTATAGCTAATGTTATGGCTGGTTTGAAGAACCTCCACTCTGGCTGGCCCCGCCCACCCCAGGAGTCTCCACGCGGCCCTTTTGGATGCGAGGTAAGTGAAGAGCCCGTGCAGAGGCTCAGGGAGGAAAGGAAATGGGCCTCACAGAAGTCCTCCAGAACCCAGGGTAGGCAGTTTTTGCCCTCTCAGAGGCTCAAGAAAAGCTCCCTCCCTGCTGTGGTGCAGGAGGCCGACTAGGCCACACCCACTCTGACCACGCCCACCCAGCAACCGAGCAGAGAAGCCGTTGCTGAAATTTTTGAAGCCCACCCTGGTTATGAACCTAGAAAGCTATCTTACCCTGATTTTGGACTTGTCTTCCATTATACTTCCCCCTCCCGATTTGAGGATGATCTGAAATCATCTTCAAACCAGCCCACCTTAAAACAGGACTTTACACTGTATTTTTCTCCAGCCCTGCTAAGAGATACCAGCGATTGAACTGGAGACATTGTTTGCCTACAAGGTATGCACTTTTGCCTCATAACTGTGTCCAACAGGGATAAAGGAAACTCCCTAAGCTCAAACTGCCTTTAATCCTTGGTGCTTGGTACCTTCTCTGTTGTTTACAACAGCTTTTCAGGGCTTCAGATCTTTTCCAGCCTTTGCTGAGGTGCCAGGAATTGAACTTCAGCTCTGGATGAGATGGGCAGCACATAAATCCTATAAATAAACTTGGAAAACAGGATTTCCAGGCTCTAACAGCACTGCAAACACCAGCACCAAGCACCTTGGAGATCTCCTTGGCAAATTCCAAATGCCTTTATCAGTTATTGGAAAGTGGTTCCCTGCACAGGTTTAACTACAGTTGGTCAACAACATTTGCCTCAAACATTTCTTTGTGAGAAGAGTTTGGAATTTCCATGCATGGAGCTCTCTCATTTTATCATCGTAAGTCTGTGAGATAGGTCTTGCACAGGTCTAATCAGCAGGGATCTGTATCGAGGACTTCTCCTGTTGTGGCCTGGCCAGCAGCCAGTGGAGCTGGCAGCAGATTCGGGCAGTGAGGAGGTTGGGGAGGAACATGGGCCAGTCCTGGAGTCTGGGGAAGGCTCTGATGAGGGCTCTGTGTCGGAGGCAGAGGGGGGGGGGGCAGAGCCGTATGCCAATTATCAGCTGCCTTTAGAGTCAGACATCAGCAGGGCAGAAGAACAGCTGGAGCCCGTTCCCAGTATATGCATATGCAGAGTTGCCAGACGAAGGGAACAAGTAAAGAACAGAGGTCGACTTGGGAATAAGGCCACAGGTGGACAATGAATGGCCCCTCCTAGAGGAAATATAAGAGGAGCGAAAGGGGAATGGAGTTTGCAGGAGACAATTAGTTCACTTCAAGGTGCGCTTCAAGGTGCTACTTGTCACCCATAAAGCCCTACATGGTAGTGGATCTGAGTACTTGAGAGACCGCCTACTGCCAATTACCTCCACACGACCTATTAGATCTCATCGATTAGGCCTCCTCCGAGTTCCATCTGCCGGTCAATGCCGACTGGCAACTACGCGGAGGAGAGCCTTCTTGGTGGCAGCTCCGACCCTGTGGAACGATCTCCCCGTGGAGATTCGTACCCTCACCACCCTCCAGACCTTCCGCACAGCCCTCAGAATCTGGCTATCCCGTCAGGCCTGGGGCTAAGACTGTAACCCGCCCGAATGGTATGAATGTTGTGTTTTTTAATTATGTATTGTCTTATATGTTAAAAGTTTGTCTCCCCCTCCCCTTTGGGTTGTGAGCCGCCCTGAGTCCCCCCAGGGAAAAGGGCGGCATATAAATAAACTTCTACATTCTACATTCTACTTAATTGGTTCCTGACTCTCCGAGACTCCTTCCCAAGTTTTGCAGACATTGGCCTGGCAGCTCTCCAAGCTCGATGAAGTCTGTGACTGTAGATCCTCCCTTGAAAGACTTTGCTGGATTTGAGTGAGCAGAATTCACAGTAACTTAATAAAAAGTGTTTTTTGTTGGGACAAGAAGTTTGCTTCATGCTCTTGGGAAGCCTCGGTCAGAACTTTCTGGTCCAAAACAATCACTTTCCCAGAATGTTCCTTTCCCAATTTTCTGACTTTCGTGGTTTGGGGAAGCCTAGGTCAGTACATCTCCATCCAAGTCTAACAATTGCAGAAAATTATCAGAGAATCAGCTTGTAGACCGCTATAGATTGGACTCTTGGATTAATTGTCCTGCGACAGCAGCTTTCTTAGAAAGTCAAAGTAGGTGAATGTGGAAAGAGAGAAGGAGATGCTCATTTTTTTAATAGGCCACAGTCTCTGGCAAGGGAGATTTTCCTAAATGTCCATTAATCTAATTAGTCTAAGAACCATCTTCTAAGGAGAAAATGAGAGAAATGGAATGAAGGCATCAGAGTCACACACTCTGGGAAGGCTTCATAAAGTTATCATCCTAAACAATGCCCATATCTGGAACTGAATATTTCACATTAAGCCCAATGCTGTTTTTTCAGGAAGCTGTTGGGAAATAATAAAATATATTGTTATCACTGAGAAAGGATCACTCACTCAAAGTCCTCCATTTCTGTGTCTGTCCTAGTTACTTTTGGGAATATTCTTGTTCTTCAACTCAGCCAGTTTGTTGGTTACGAAGCTCCACTTGAAGGCCACACCTTCAGCCTCTCGGAGGTCATTGTCGTGGCCAAGGTCATTGACTTCCTCAGCTGGCATCACCCCAGAACCCCCACTGCCCTCCACCTTTTCTTCGCTGGAGTCCACCTTGGCAGTCAATTTTTCCAGAGCTGAAGTTTGCTGCCACTTAGTAGCAAAGACATCCCAGAGGCCAGCAGCCTTCTTCTCAGCTTCTTCTTCTGCTGGTTTTGCAGCTAGAGGACTGAAAGGAGAAAAGAATTTAGGAAAGGAGGGGCATTAAAGCTACATTGGACAATGTGTTAATATAGATCCCCCAAATTCTAAGAATAAAACCGGAAGCACAAGAAGCTGCTTATGGCCAAGCCAAATTTTCAATTTGCTCTTAGTTGGAAGCAAAGCTACAGTTAAAGATTCTCCTGGCAGTTGTGCCTGACTCAGGAGTGGGTCCCAGCTTCTGTTACTGCTGGTTCAGTCAGAGATGTGCTTCGGGCACGGGCATGCTTGATGCACACTATGTGCGCATGTGCAATAGTAAAAAACAAGAAGGCAGTTCGGGGGCGTGGCCGGCCAAATTATTACCTACTCGGCCGAACCAGTCCGAACCGGTAGGAACCTACCTCTGGCCTGACTGTAGGCTAGGGCAGCGGTGGTCTGCAAGAAAATTTTGGTGGTCCGCATAAAAATTATTTGCATTTTTTATATTGCACTAAATATTATTATTTTTTAAAAAATCATATTAGTGGTCCACAGGATTTTAAATTATGAATGTAGTGGTTCCTGAGGTCCAAAAAGTTGGTGACCCCTAGGCGAGGGCATGCAGCTCATCTCCAGTTCTTGGCCAAGTGGAAATGGATCACCAGAATTTCAGACATAAGTCTTTTCCAGCCCTTCCCAAGAGTAATGGAAACCGAAATGGATGTTTCTCATATAAAATATATTCTCTGATCTTCCCTAAAACAATATTGTAGTAATTGGTTTGGTTTCAGATGAGAGGCTTATTTAAGCTATAAAAGCATCAATACAATAGCAGAGTTGGAAGGGACCTTGGAGGTCTTCTAGTCCAACCCCCTGCCTAGGCAGGAAACCCTATAACATTTCAGACAAATGGCTATCCAACATCTTCTTAAAGACTTCAAGTGTTGGAGCATTCACAACTTCTGGAGGCAAGTTGTTCCACTGATTAATTGTTCTAACTGTCAGGAAAATTCTCCTTAGTTCTAAGTTGCTTCTCTCCTTGATTAGTTTCCACCCATTGTTTCTTGTTCTGCCCTCAGGTGCCCTAGAGAATAGCTTGACTCCCTCTTCTTTGTGGCAGCCCCTGAGATATTGGAACACTGCTATCATGTCTCCCCTAGTCCTTCTTTTCATTAAACTAGACATACCTTTAATAGCTATCATAGATGGAATGTATAGTAAAAAAAACATCTATTGAGTTAAGTGGGAAACTATCTGGAAATGTGATCTTAATCCAAAAAAGCCTTGCATTAACATTAGTACATACCAATCCTAAAGAATGTAAGGCCGATGCAGTACAATCTGGCCCACATCTGGAACTTGGCATGTTTGGCAACCTACCTGTGAGTGTGGTTATAGTACGGTGTGCAAAGGAAGATCTTTCTGATAGTAGATACGTATCTCTCTTTTCTTATGCTGTTGCCACTTGTGAGTTTTGTATGCCCACTTAGTAATTTCCCTAAAGAGCACTTTTCCCAGTTAGGTCTTCACTGTTGTATCTGATATTGCTTTGCTTTCATAGATTTAATAATTGCAGTTTTTACCCTTTTAATCTCATTTGAGCTTTTAAAATGATGAATGGAGGCTAATAGATACCATAAAAATAAAGACCATATTTTCTAGAGTTTTTGTATAGCTTGAAGGTTTAGTTTAAACCTCCATTGGAGTTGAGCAACTATAATAAATACGAATGAATGAATGAATGAATGAATGAATGAATGAATGAATGAATGAATGAATGACTTGGAGGCTGAAGACTCCATTCAACCACAGTGTGCCACATTTTATCTGCCCACTGGAGGGCAGAAGGCCAAAAGGAACAGCTGACTTATTCTAGCTAGGCAAAGAGAGAGAACAAGGAATATTTGCAATTACTTTGCAGGGACCCTGTTATGATGGGCACCAGTAGGGTTATACCCATATATAGAATAATAGGTTGAAATGGACCTTGGAGATCTTCTAGTCCATCCCCTGTTCAAGCAGGAGATCCTATATCATTCTGGACAAATGGCTATCCAGTCTCTTCTTTCAATGCAGTGGTGAAATTAATTTTTTTTTACTACTGGTTCTGTGGGCGTGGCTTGGTGGGTGTGGCAGGGGAAGGATACTGCAAAATCCATATTCCCTCCCTACTCCTGGGGCCAGCCAGAGATGGTATTTGCTGGTTCTCCAAACTGCTCAAAATTTCTGCTACCGGTTCTCCAGAACCTGCCAGAAGCTACTGAATTTCACCACTGTTCCAATGATGGAGCTCTCCCAACTTTCAGAAATAAGCCATTCCACTGATTGATTGTTCTCACTGTCAGGAAACCTCTCCTTAATTCTAGGTTGACTCTCTCTTTAATGTTCTTCTCTCTGTTATTTCTTGGCTTGCTTTCAAGTGCTTTGGAGAATGTTAACTCCCTCTTCTCTGTGACAGCCCCTTAAATACTGCTATAATATCACCCCTAGTCCTTCTCTTTGTTAGACTAGACGTACCTAATTCCCTTAAATCATTCATTGTACATATTTAGCCTCCAGACTCCTTACCATCTTTGTTGCTCTTCTCTACACTTTGTCTAGGGTCTCAACATCTTTTTTTATATCATGGTGACCAGAACTGAATGCAGTATCCCAAGGGTGGGCTCATATTTGAACGTAATTACAAAAGGATGCAAAACCATCAACCACAATGGGACCAAAACCAAGCCAACATTCCTTAACATGAATCTGGTTTTGCAAGGTGGGCGTGACTAGAAAACAAAACACTAACACTTATTTCTAGACAAAAATAAGGAAGTTGAAGGCCCAGTGCATTTCCTTCCTGATTCTTTGGGCAACAATAGCTTTCTCTGCCAACTGTAGCCAAGAACAGCTCATATCAGAAAAACATAAGGAAGTGAAGCACTCAGGGTAGTTTGTGGCTTTTAATGAAGTGCCAAGAATGTGAATTGATTGATGGTGATTTTTTTGGTGTTTTTTTTTTCAGAATCTGGGGCGCTCTGCGTTTGGAGGGAGGAGTTCTCCTCCATAAGTTCCTGTTATGACTATAAAAAATGAACAGGCATTCTGGGTAAAGGGATAGTTCTGTGTATATGCTATCCCTCTAAAACAGTGTTTCTCAACCTTGACAACTTTTAAGATATGGGGACTTCAACTCTCTTATATTTGTCTGGCTGACTGGAGAATTGTGGGAGTCGAAGTCCACATATTTTACAAGTTCTGAAAGTTGAAGATCACAGCAAAGAGGATAAAAAGTGATTGAATGAAGGTGTATATCTGCCCTATTCAGACAATTTGAGAAATAGGATTGTATTTGCACAAAATTGGAAAAATGAAGAGATTCCTACGGATGAGAATGTGATTAGGAAAATATTAGAATGTGCAGAAATGAATAGGTTAACACTTAAAATTTAAAAAAAAGAACAATCCAATTATTAAAACATATGGGAATTATTTTACCAATGGTTACAGAATAAATATGAAAAGTGGAAAAAAGCAGATGAGTGAAATAGAGAAAATGTTTTCACAAAGTTAAATAAATTAAGAAGATGATTATTATAGTATTAGGTATGGTATATATTAATATTAGTATTAAGAATAGATAAAATAATAAATATGGCTGTAAATTGTAATGGTTATTGTATAAAATATTTGCACAAAATATTTGTACCCAGACGACACACTGTTTAATGGAAGATGATGTTCAAATCAAAATAAAATAGAATGAATTATTTTTTAAAAAGACAATTTGAGAATTGTAATTAGTTAGATATCTCTTACTGGTCTGCAGCTGCTTCAGGAGCCAGCAACTGATCTTCATCCTCCCGACTGAACAATGATGACATGGTCCTCCAGCCTTTGGCTCCAGCTCCCTGGACCTACATACAAAAATCGGATAATTGGATTGTTCGTGGACATCCTAGTAAGAGGCTTCCTCAGAGAAACTTCAGAGCCCTTTCCTCAATGGAATTTCCTTTTGAATCAAGCATTTGTATGATGGTTTTCCTTTCTGGACTTGTAATGGATAGGGTGTGCTGGAACTTTTCAACCCAACTACTCAGTAAGAGTCTATATGGAGATTCTCAGCCACCCAGGTTAGGGTTGTCCCAAAGGTGCTTTTTTCAAAAGGCAACAGAACTTTCTTGCTTTTTCCTTGAAGATGTCAGAATTGAAGAAGTTTCTTGGATGAGAAGTGAAATTTCTTCCATGAAAAAGCAAAGAAGTCCAGTTCCCTTTTGAAAAAGCTTTGGGATGCTCAAGAAGAGAGGAATCGTTTTCTTTGGGCTGAGTAGAAATCTCTTTGATGATGGATAATTTCTAGGTCAGATGTGGGTGACCTTTTTGGACCACAAAGTGGTTTCTCTATCCCTCCTTTTTTTTTTTTTTTGCCTCAAAGTCCCCCAAGATCTTCTGAAAACAAGATTTTAAAAAGCGTGTTCTCCGGGGCTATCAAACTCAGTAAGGGACATCGGGGTTCTTTAGTGATTTTTGCCTTTTTGCATGATGTGCTCCAGGTTGTTTCATTATTGGTGCTTTCATTGGGTTAACTAAATAATGACCTCTTTTTGCAATTCAAGGTATTCTCAATAGTTTTCTCCAGCACCCCAAATTCAAAGGCATCCAGTTTATTTCATTCTGCCTTTCTGATGATGTAACAATCACAAAATCTGTTACAACTGGGAAAACCGTGGCACTGATAATATCCACCTTTGTAATCATTGCAATGTCTCTGCCTTTTAATGTTTTGAATAGATTTGCAATACTGTTTCTTTTCAAATAGGGGACATCCCTTTATTTTATGGCTTCAGTTCTGAAATGTCCTTTATGTCCATACAAATCTGCACCGGGAAGCAAATTCCTTATGTGTATAAACACACTTGGCCAAATAAAGTATCTAATCCAATCCAATTCAATTAACTACCTGTCATTTGGATGAACACTTAATTTTCACTGAAAATCCACTTATTCCTTCTTCTAACATGCTCAAACTGATATATTTTCACACCATAGGGGGGCTATCTCTTATTTGCCCAGCTAGCAATTTTTCATTTACAATTTAAATATTTCTGCACAATCTTTTTGAAAGCCCTGCTGACTTTGGAAAGATATTGATGCATTATTGTTACTGATAAACTTCGAGTTCACAGATTCCCCTCTCCTCAAATTCCCCTCCTCTCAGAGGCTGAGCCAGCCATTTTATTCCAGCATGATCATAACCTTAGTCACGAGTTGCTTTTCGTTTGGGCCTCAAAGGTTGCACAGCCATTTTTTCTGTAATGCAACCGTAACTTCAGAAATCTAAAAGAGGCTTTAGCTCTTTGGATGAGGACAGTGACTGTTCTTACCCGCCGAGCCAACTGAGAAACGGAGTTCAGTCCCTCCTCTGACAGCATTATGGAGTCTGTGGTTTCCACCAGCTGAGGATTCTCGCTCTGAAATAAGAAATCAACTTTTGAGAATTGTTGGTGCAAGAATAGGCAATGGTGGCCTTTTGCTTCTACAGGAATCTGTGGCTTCATGCAGTAGAGAGAGCAGAATAAAGGCAGCTGAGCGGCCTTACTCCATTTTGAAATGCCGAGGTGGCGCAGTGGTTAAATGCAGCACTGCAGGCTACTTCAGCTGACTGCAGTTCTGCAGTTCGGCTGTTCAAATCTCACCGTCTCAGGGTTGACTCAGCCTTCCATCTTTCCGAGGTGGGTAAAATGAGGAGCCGGATTGTTGGGGGCAATATGCTGACTCTGTAAACTGCTTAAAGAGGGCTGAAAGCCCTATGAAGTGGTATATAAGTCTAACTGCAACTGCAACTGCAAAATGAAGTGTTGCAAATCATCTTTCAACACCTTCCTTCCCCCATCCCAAAGACTAGAAGACCTCCAAGGTCCCGTCCAACTCTGTTATTCTATTCTATTCTATTCTATTCTATTCTATTCTATTCTATTCTATTCTATTCTATTCTATTCTATTCTATTCTATTCTTTGTTCTACTCTATTCTTTGTTCTGTTCTATTCTACTCTGTTCTACTCTACTCTATTCCCCATTGCCTTCCAGATGTGTGACCTTTAACCCCCAGAATTTTTGCCAATGGCTTTGCCAGCTGAAAAACAGTAGGAGCGAAGGTCCATCCACCTGGAATGGGTGGGAAAGCTAACAAAGCCCATGTTCTATGACCAAGGAAAAAGAAAAGGTTTGATCATGGATTGCTCTACCTCATCTTGGAGATCCTCTTCCTGGAGCTCTCCACCAAGGGCTTGCATTACTTTTGTCTTGTAGGCTCTCCAGAATCCCTGAGTCATTGTTGCAACAGCCAGTTCAGCTTTTGTGGTCTTGGTTTCTGCAAGAGAAGCTTCAAGCTTTACACTTCCTTTTTCAGTTTTTGCGTCAAGTGCTAGGCAAGTTAAGTTCCAGTGGCCATTGTGCATGGCACTCAGCTGCTTTGGAGGCTCCCTGCGGGGTATCAGTAGCTCAGCTAGAAGCTAGTGTGTCCTGCTACTTCACACCTGTTTCTAGCTGCCTCCTCCTTAGATCTGGTGTCTTCATTAACAATTCAGAAGCATTCAGCATTCATCTCAAAGAATAAAGTAGAATCAGATACATGGCTGACCCAGAATAATAATGGATGACAGCTCTTGGAAAAAACCAGGCAACCCACCTTACCCCACTCCCCCAGATAAGTTCTGCAAAAAATATGGTTGTCTTCTTCATTTCACACGTGGAAAATTAATCCTTCTAGCCTACCCTTGTCCATTAAACTTTTCTTTATGGGCAAACACCCTTTTTTATGTAGCAATCCCCCTTATCTTCAGAATGTGCCACTTCAAAAGTTCCCTTATCCCAAGATGACTGTTTCTCCACTTTGGAATCACAAGGAAATTGTAAAGGAAAGCGTTCCTAAGTTGCTGCTTTACACCCCATTGTCTGCACCCTGTAACTGATCTCCGGCAAGAACAGGCTTCGGAATGTCGGAGCTGGGCAGCAGGCTTAAAATAGCTGCTGACAGATAAATTATTTTGTAGGGCTGATAGCCTTGCAGACCGGCATCTTCTCCTTCCTGGATTTAGTTTCTGCTTTAGGCAGAATGCCAAACTCTCCTCCCCACTCTACCAAAGGTCCAAATAGTGTTTTAAAACCTGCAAGGAAGCTGGGTTGCCTGTCCCTGTCCAGATTATGCTCTAACGAAGGGACGCAGTGGCTCAGTGGCTAAGACGCTGAGCTTGTGGATAAGAAAGATCGGCAGTTTGGTGGTTCGAATTCCTAGTGCTGCATAACGGAGTGAGCTCCCGTGACTTGTCCCAGCTTCTGCCAACCTAGCAGTTCAAAAGCATGTAAAAATACAGTAGGAAAATAGGAACCACTTTGGTGGGAAGATAACAGCATTCCATGTGCCTTCGGCGTTTAGTCAAGCCGGCCACATGACCATGGAGACGCCTTTGGAGAGCGCTGGCTCTTCGGCTTTGAAACGGAGATGAGCACCGCCCTCTTGAGTCAGGAATGAGTAGCACATATGTGCGAGTGGGAACCAACCTTTAACTGTTGAAAAGAAGACAGGGAGGTGTTCTCTTTCCATCACCCAATTTGCTTCTGCTGGGGCCCTTCTCCCCTTAGCTAATGACAAATGCCTGTCCACTGCCTTTCCATATCAGTAAACGTCTTATTATTTCTCAGCCTGGTGCAGCAACTTGATAACAAATTGCTAACGAACTAGCTATTCCTTTGTCTTGTGCTGACAACCATATGCGAATGCCATAGCCTCATTTGTGCTATGCTTCTCATAGCCATTCTACATCAAAAATGGGCTTCTCACAAAACTGAAGTCTATTGGGAAGTGTATTTAGATCCAAGAGTTGTCAAGTGAATTTTGCCCGGGTTCCAAATAACACCCTCCAATGAAAGAAGACTCCGAGGCTTGAGGTTCCTCAAAATTCCATTTTATTAGAGATGTCACATAGGCACATCTGGGAAAACCCGAATCTGAAAGTTTCCAGGTTTTCCCCATCCAAAAGAAAGTTCAAGTCCCTGCCCAGCACCCACCTGTCCATCACATGACCCAATCAGGCACCGTCCAAACGGGAGATGCCTCCCAGTCACCTCATCACAGCTGCCATGCAAGGTGACCTTGACTCTCTGAGAAAGGAATGTTATTTTGACTATATCTCTCCCATACTCCATATAATCCCGCCTCCCATTTTCCCACAGTAGAAAATGTGGCAGGTCTGAAGGCCCAGGTCTGACACCCAAACTTAAACTTGGAATCAATTTATCTACTCATGTCATTCGATGAGGGTGACTGTGGCTCAAAGGACACCAGGAACACTGGAAATCACAGCATTGAGAAATTCTGATGCTTGTTTGGAGATGGGGAAGAGAAAACAATTATTTTTCTAATGAACTGATGTGTGAGAAGACTTTCTTCTCAATCTATCCTCTGTCCCAAATCACCCCAAAACCAGAGTACTACCCCTTCATTGCATACTGCCATATATAACTCAACCACTGGAGACCATATGAGCACATGTGTATGCTGTACTCCAGCTTAGAAAGCTATCCACTTCTCCCATAGGGATAAACAGTCAGGCTAGTCAACCCGTGGCAAGCTATTGATTTGATGGAAACGTAGGGCATAAAAAGCTACTAGATTTAAGTATTCATGCAAATCTATTAATAAATAATTTTAAGTTCACTCACCCAAAGAGGGGTCAAAATGTCACATCTTGAGTTGATGCATTACACCCCATTGTTTGCAGCCTGTAACTAATCTAATAGTATTATTTATAATGTTTGGATTATTCAAATAGCTAAAATTTATAGATTCTTAAGAAGGAAAAATATATTTTCCCATACAAGTTGTTTTTATCTTTTTGTATACCATGGAGATTTTTTATTAGTACTTTAAAAAATGTGGGTTTAAAAAATGTGGGTTGGGATAATGAGTGGGGTTTTGTTGCAGATTTGAATCAAGAAGATCCAAGGCCATTAAGCCTAAATCTCCCAAGAATTCTTTTCATCATTACACCCAAAATGGAAATGCTACTCATAATTTTGCAGTTAGATCATCTTTCATGACTCTGACATGCAGACTCCTTTCCCAGAGAATTGTCACCTGCTATAACATAAGGTAGTGTTCATGTATGCTTGTTATGTATTAACATTATAGAACAGGAAACAGAATATTATGATCAACTTTGAAAGCAAGAGAAATGTAGAGCAATACAATGTAATGACCTTTGAATGAAACAGAGGATCAGCTGGATAGCAGGAAAGTGCACGCTCACACACACAAAAACCACAGCAGTACCTTAGATCCAAAGGGTCACTTTTTGTGACTCAGCATTAAGATGTAAAGTGCAGCACAGCCTTTTAATGGGATGCAATTACATTCTAGTTATGTTCATCTTAAAGGTTTAAAGTGGAATTCCAAGAAAGGCTAAAGAATTGGCAAGTCGTTGAAAGATGGCTTTTCTTTTCAAAGAATGGTAGATTCAGACCTGCAAATCAGATTAGGAAATAGACTGAAACTGTATTAGTTTTATTTTTTTAACAAAACCCTGCATTGCATTACATACAATATATAGTTGCTAACAACAGAAGTGTTACAATAAGGAACAGGAAGTTTAACAAACAACAGAACTAAAAAAAAATCTACCTAGTATCAGTTTAAAAAATAACATTTTTGAAACAACCAATGAACAAAAGGTGAAAACGATATAAATGTAATAAATGCACTAAACCCTCAGAAAGGCACCCAGACATATCTATTGATAAATGAATGGAGGAATTAGAGACAGATCTTTTTATGTAGAACAGAGGTGAGATTTTTGGTAGTGGTTTTTTGGACAGGATGCTGATTGAATATTCTTCCTTGCCTTCTTCTGTTGGAAACAATGGAACTTCAGGGGTTAGTAATGGATTATTGCCCTGAACAAGACATTGGAACAGATTACCTCTAGGATATTTTCCACATCATGTATTCTGAATCTAAAAAAGTGAACAATTATAAGTGGGCTTCAAATAGTTTAATGAGGAATTTGGAGATGCTTGTGCTATGGAAATACTCCAGCACTGGAAGAAGAGGGTGCATATTAAAATATCCTGGGAAAAGACAATGCAAAGCCATGATTTTTACCAAGGAAACCACACACAGATGCCATCACTAAAGCCAAGATGGCACTTTTATGTTTAGGATCACACCAATATTCCCAATTACACCACTATGTTAAATAAATTTATTATGCAATTGCCAGCAGCTTCGAATGTCATTCTGTAGCAGAAATACATACATGCTATAAATTCAACAAATAAGTATGCTTGGATGATTTGAAAAGTCCTTTAATGAATTTCAGGTCATGTTGCTTGTTTGTTAATCAACCATAACAGCTATCCCCTAAATTTGATTTACCGTAATTGCAAACTTTTGTATCTTTGTAAATGAGGGCAATTAATATTTGATGTTAGGATAATTCAGTGTTTTTCAAATTCCGCAACTTTAAGATATGTGCACTTCAACTCCCCAAATTGAAGATACATATTAAATATCCAGAAATATATTCATAGAGTTATGTTTCCTTGGCGCTTCCATTGATCATTTCATTCATAACCACGATTGGCTATGGCACTTCATCTCATTCATATTCAAATCAATTGGGAAACGCTCAGGGGATAGCGCCATGAGATGACGTCACGCGCGCCTAGCGGAAGCGGAAGTGAAGCTTCCTTCCCCCCCCCTCTCTTTCTCTCTCTCCGGCGAGGTTCGGAATTGGAACATGGCTCCCAAGTCCTCCCGTCGAACGGGTTCGCATAAGACGCATTCCTTGGCCCGCCAGTGGAAAACGAAGCGGCGGCGGCGAGATCTGGATCAGATCCACCACGACATGTTGCCTGAGAACGCGACGAAGCTGCTGCGCCAAGAGCTGGATCCCGACCTGCCTGGCAATGCCCAGCACTACTGCCTGCATTGCGCGTGCGTCAAGAGAGAAAGGCGGGGGGAAGGGGGAGAGAAGGGATTGGTCCCCGTGGAATACCCCTTGCATATAGAGATAAGAATTAGACCCGACCAACTTCTTCGGTTGTGGGATAGAAAACTGTATGTGCCTTTAAGGCAAAAGTCTCCAAACTCTGCAACTTTTAAGACTTGTGGACTTCAACTCCCAGAATTCCCCAGCCAGCCTGGGGAATTCTGGGAGTTGAAATCCACAAGTCGCCAATGTTTGGAGACCCCTGCTTTAAAAGCCAGTGTTTCTCAACTTTTGACTATCGTAAGATAGGTGGACTTCTCCCAAAATTCCCCAGCTAGCATGTTGTTTGGGGAATTCTGGGAGTTAAGGTTCTTGGCTTTAAGTAGCCAATTTTGAAAAATGCTACTTTTAGACATAAATGAGAGTTGCCTATCAAAATGTAAGATTTTAACTGCAGAATGCATACAGGAAAGCTTTAAAAAAGCTGTTTTTTTTTTCCTTTTTCAAAGAAAGGGCTGAATAAGTCCTATTTTATGGGTTTTAAAAATTTAGGATGCAAAAAAAATAACACCTCCCCTCAACACTTAGGCAGTTGCTAAGTGGTAAGAAAGAACCAGCGATTTCTGCATTATTTTTGCCGTCCCATCCAGATTTTTGCAGTCCAAACCTGGAGTCTTAATTGTAGACAAAGGGAGCAAAGATGAAGTCGGACTCTTACGTTTCCTTTCAATTTTTGGGGTGTGGAAGGAGAGAAAAGATAAGTGAAGTTGTTTCTTAAACTGCAGCCCAAATCTAATCATTATTTTAAATTTTTTATTTGATAATCACGTACAGCTCATTATTTCCATTTTAGGGAAGGGCATGTAATGGAGAACAGCTTATGATAGTCCAGTAGCACAGTTCTCTTTTAAGGTTCAAAAGGGGTTAAGTCTGCAAATTAATTTGGTTTTTCTGCTACTCAGCCAATCCAATGAGCCTAAATTTGAGAAAGAGGTCAGAGGCAAGTCACCCATCATTTTTTACTACTTTCAAACAGCTCCTTCCAATCTCAGAGAAAATTTTATTCTCATGCATTCTTTTAGATTTTTATCCTTTAATTTTTCTAAATAACTCAATAATGCATACTACTACTACATCCTCCTATTGTGCGGACTCTGAGTGCCTACAGCTCTAACCTGATTTGAACAGTTTACTGGCACAAATCTTAACTACATTTAATGCTGTCTGGGGTTCTTTCCAATCTAGGTTTGTTAGTTTGGATCTGAAACCCAAGATTTAAACATCAGTGGTGAAAATGGGTTAGTGTTAGATATTATTAAAAACATTTGCTGATGCAACTTTGACGTTAGGTTTCGATGTTAGTGGTAGGGAATGGAACTACCAGTATTCCAAGCAGAGTGCACTTTTCCCTGTTTATCTATAAACAGAGTCTGCCCTTGAGAAGATGAGAACATTTTAGAAAGTGAAATCTCAAGGAGTGGTCTGTAGTTATCTTTGGCCTAACTGGCTAGTAACCGCATTGGAGCAAAATGTATCCTGGGATATTGATTGATTCACTATTTTCAAACCAGCCTTCACTCCTCACAACTTAATGCAGGTATTAAAAGCAGCATTTTTCAAAAATGTCTCGTCCTTGCCTTCTTCCTGTAGCTAAAAGAGTGTGGCCCAAAGTCATGCACTAAAGAAAGACTAGCCCGAGGGGTCCTTAGTGTTGTTTGATATTGGCAGACATTCCATTACCCAAACTAGGTAACATTATCAGAGCTAGTAGGCAATGGAGTTTGCTCTCATTTTATCTTCTAATGCAGTGGTAGTCAATCTGGTCCCTACCGCCCACTAGTGGGTGTTCCAGCTTTCATGGTGGGTGGTAGGGGTTTGCTGTAACTCTGCTTTATAAATTTTATAAAGTAAAGTTACTTCCCTACTTTATAAATCACCATTACTGTGGAACCGGTGAGCGGAGATAGAGATACAAAAGTGAGTGGTAGGTATAAAAAGATTGACTACCCCTGTTCTAATGGCTTGCCTTGTCAGTGTTGGTGCGAGTGATGGAGGTCCTTTGATTGGGCTGTTTATTGTTTGTTTGTGTGGCAGTTCCTTGATTGGGGTATTGTTTACTCCTAAAGACTAGAATTCAGCTTTCCCTGCCCATAGCCCAACAGCTTAATCACTAGGCCCAACTGGCTTCCCATCAGTTTACAGTTTGCTTGTTTCTTCTTTCTTCTTAGGCGATACTTCATTGACTTAAAAAGTATGAAGGATCATTTCAGATCAAAAGTTCACAAAAAGAGGTAATTAACTTCATTTAATTGGGTAGTGGGGGTGGGTACCTATTATCAGTCCATTTTGTTGAACCTGAACTCTCTTCTGAACGGCCTGCCTGTCACATTTATCTAGCAAACATATCATCAAAATGTTTGCCAGTGGCAAAGAAGATGGGATTCCATTCAGATTTTGTGTCCTTCATCAACTGGCATATAGCAATATCAATAGCACTTAGACTTACATACCGCTTCACAGTGCTTTACTCTCTAAGCGGTTTACAGAGTCAGCCTGTTGCCCCCAAGAGTCTGGCTCCTCCTTATACCAACCTCAGAAGGACGGAAGGCTGAGTCAACCTTAAGCCTGGTGAAATTCGATCTGCCAAACTGCTGGCAGCTGGTGATCAGCAGAAGTAGTCTGCAGTACTGCATTCTAACCACTGCGCTACCGTGGCTCATATCAGTATTTGCAAAACTTTTCGATTTGTTTCTGTTTTTTTTTAAAGACTGAAACAGCTAAGTGAGGAGCCCTACACCCAAGAGGAAGCTGAGAGGGCTGCTGGAATGGGATCTTACATTCCTCCCAAGAAAATTGAAGTCCACACACAACCTCTTGATGAGATGGATGAATCCAGCTAAGGCACAAGGACTATTTTTTCCCCATCTGAAAAATCTGGAGATAACTAAGATAGTGAAAGCATTGGTATAATTAGATGGTTTGGTGTATGCTATTTTCAAAGTTGTACTATTTATTTCAGTATGTTGCAGTATTTATACTAAAATGTACCATATTTTTCAGAGTATAAGACGCACCTTTTTCCCCCAAAAAAGAGGGTGAAAATCTGACATAAACTGAATAGAGCATTTTTGGCTTCCTGAAACCCTGCCCCCTTTGCAAAAATGGTTGTGCAGAGGGTTTGGGAGGCTTATAAAGTGCTCCTGGGAGCTAGGGAGGGTAAAATCGAGCAAAAATGGGCCATTTTTGCTCATTTGGGGGGGGGGGGCAGCCCCTAGGAGCACACTACAAGCATCCCAAAGCTCTGCATGCCCCCATTTTTTTTGCAAAAAATGGCCCATTTTTGCTCATTCTCTCCCCCCCCCAGCCCCTAGGAGCATTTTACAATTCCCCCAAAGCTCTACAGCCTCACCCCCCCCTTTTTTTTTTGGCAAAAAACGAGGTGTGCAGAGGGTTTGAGAAGTCTGCAGAGTGCAAAAACTTTTTTTTAAATTTACCTCTTCAAAACTATGGTGCGTCTTATAGTCCAGGAAATACGGTATATACAGATGAGAAAGATCAACCTTCTTGGATGGAGAAAAAGACATTTTCAGCAGCAAGACAGAGGCAGGAGCCACCCTGCTCCAATGAACTTGTTTTTGATTCTCTCTTACAATGGTTTTAAATGTTACTGTACACTTTCAGCTTTCCGCTCTTAATGTTCCACTCTTCCATTGAGCCCACTTAATAAATGAGCTGACAATCTGGTTGGCTAATCCTTGCCTATTTTGCTTTGGGGGTTTGATTTGAATGTGTGTTGAAGAATGTTTTCTGTAACTTGTAAGAAGAGGAGCAACTGAATCCATTTTGACCTTTTTGGGGGTTTGAGCTTTTAAAAATCATGGATGAGAATCTCTCATTAAGCATGCCTAGAAATTGAAAATAGGTGCATTTTCTTTCCCTGGTTTAATCTGCACATTGAAAGTAGAGACAGGTTGTTCAATAGAGGAAATTCTCTAAATTGGAGCATTACAAGTCTATGCCACTGATGAATCCCTGGGAAAGGAAGACAAATTCTAGTTTAGTTCAGAGATAGAATGTTGGTTAAGAACAGAAACATGATGGTAGAAGTGAACCATGTCTTGATGACTGGGTAGCCATGATTAATACCTGGGAGAAGGCAAGAGCCCTACAGATGGTGTGAACAGAGTGGGCAGGTCATGTCAGACTTCTCTTTCCTTAGATACTTCCTGAGACTTGTACACAACTCCTCTAAGCAAACCAATTCCTCATTCCCTACTAAGGTTAAAACACAGGAAAAGACCTGATTCAAATGACTAAAACGATGTTTCTCAACTGTGGGAACTTTTAAGATATGTGGACTTCAATTCCCAGAATTCCCCAGCCAGCCGCGAAACATGTTCTATTGCAATCTCCCTTTGTTGCTTCTCTCCATGATGTATTAAAATCATTGTTTTCACTTAGAGCTGAGAACTGTGTTCGATCCCAATTTCCAATCTAATCTTTGAAATCGGAGACAAAGCAAAGTTATTTGGAAACAGGCAGTACATGAGATTCCTTCTTGGAAACAATTTAAGAAGGCACAGTGCATTATGGCTAGAGATAAAAAGCATGGATACGTGACCACACAATTTAGTTTAGGGTTAATAGGCTACAATTATAACTTTAGCAAAGCAAATTATCTTGTTTTGAATCATACTTATTTCTAGTTCAGTGTTGTGGTGTTACACTTGGATCATCCTTCATCTACACAAACATCTTTTCCTGCCAAAGGAAATTTAGATTTTAATTTACATAGCTTTTACAATTTGGTAATTCTATATCATTTTTTCTCGTAACATTTTCTATAAAAATCAATGTTCTAAGTTTTGTGGAAGTGAAATATTTGGAGAATGTACTTTGAAATGTCTTTTACAAAGAGGAGAAAGACAATGTCAACCTGGAGTAGGGAAGGTATATTCTGGGATGTACTTGCACCTTTGCAATATATTAAGTTGATTTCCTAACTGCAAGTGGCAAGGAGACGTGGTGGGGCAGTGGTTAAAATGCATGTTAACTCAGCCCTCAGCGAGCAGTTCGATCCTGATTGGCTCAAGGTTCACTCAGCTTTCCATCCTTCCAAGGTTGATAAAATGAGGAACCAGGTTATTGGGCGCAATAGGCTAACTTTGTAAACTGCTTAGAGAGTGCTGTAAAGCACTATGAAGTGGTATATGTCTAAATGCTATTGCTAAGTGCTACTGCTATTTTCAGAATTGTGGGATGTGGAGATCTGCCATTACCAAACTTTCCCTTCATAAAGTTGTTCTGTAGTCTGCTGATAAATTAGTATTAAATTTGCAATCCATAAGTGTCACACATGAAGCTTTCTCTGATAACTGCAGCCTGTGGCTTATAATTTGTGTAAATAATTGTATTGATCAGCATTTCATATCTAGCGTCTGTTGCCTTGATTTTATATCAGGTTAGACAATTTTGGGATTTGTAAAGGAATTTCAAAGGAATGAGCAAACCATTAAGGAGGACTTGGTGATTGAACAGCCCAGAGCATGAAGAAATGATGAGAAAGAAACTCAGCCAAACGTGGATTTTGTTTAATATACGGCAGAGATATTCTTGGACTGGCTTTCAAGATTCTGTTAGTAAACATTACAATGATACAGTAACATTCCATGATTCCTCTGTTTCTTACATGCCGACTGGGGAATTCGGGGAATTGAAGTCCCCAAGTTGCCAAGTTTGGAGACCTCTGCTGTAGGAGAAGAGCAGGCTGAGCTGGAAAGTGGGGTTAAACATGTTATCAGTTTGGAGTCATTTCATTGCCACTAGATTCCTATATAGAGGTAGCAGTAATAAACTCTTCTGTGCTTTGAACTCAACGAATGCCCTGATTATTCGTGTCTGACACTTAGCCTGTTCTAGCTCAAAGAACTAACCATATCCAAGGAAAAATAAAAAAATCAAAGATTCCACATATTCCCCCCTCCCCATTTCCCCAGGACATTTTTTCCTATTCATTCACATTCTAGGCCATGTGGAAATATCCTAGCTATTTTTTTCTACAATTCTTATGCTGGTTGTATTACCATGGTTATTCACAGATAACTGCTTTGATGTTTTCTGCTGTGATATGTTGAGCACTCTAACATAGTTTTCAAATAACACAAAGCCAGAGGAATGGATTTGCATAAGCCAAAAACAAACCAAATTATAATTTAGATGAGTGAACTAGATCACATCTCACATTCCCATTGAATGGAGGATTTGTTCCATTAAAATATTTAGATGATCTGAACAGCACACTGGGAACAGAATTAATCCTTTGCTACATTAGTTAAACATATCCCAGGGTGCACATTTAGCCATTGACATCTGCTGAAGCTGCATATTGTTAGCTCTGAATCAGCAAAGCTAAAAGCTTTCTTCTTTGGAAGAAGAAAGAAAAAATGTTTTTCTTCTTTTGCTGTATGGTAGAGACAAAGTGTTAAATTAAATTTTGTTTATTAATTGTGATTAATTCTGTTACCTCCCTCTACACTCCCAAGGTTCTGCATTTTCTAGTCCTCATGGTTAGGGGATATTATTTCAAAGATGAAGGTATTGATAGTTGAAATAACCAAACATATCACAAGGGGTATTAGGATGGATTTAAAAATTAGCAATGTGGTGCCTAGGAAAGCATTTTTTTTGCCTGTTATTACCATCAAATGCTACTTGCAACTCCTTTAAATTGAGTGACTGGATAATAAAACTGAAGCTGGCCTTATCTTGCAAAATCACAGTGCTTTTGGGTAAATACACCAACTTATTGCACGAGATTCTAATCCTGCTCTAGACATGAAAACTGGCTTGGTGATGTTGGGAAATTTTGTAGCCCTAAATATGGGTTCAGAGCATATAATTATGTTCACATAACATGCTATGCTCAAGCCAAGCATTTATGGCTTTCCTTGATGACACAACATACTAAGGCAAATCTATTTAAATTTCTTAGGTTAATCTGGCATTGCATATATAATGAGTACAGCTTTTCTCTTGACAGCTGTTATAGGCAGATTTATATGGGTGCTTTTTTATTAAACTAAATGAAAAATCTGTTAGAACAGTGGTTCACAACCTGTGGGTTGGGACCCCTTTGGGGCTCGAATGACCCTTTCACAGGAATTGCCTAAGACCATCGGAAAACACACATTTTCAATGGTCTTAGGAACTGAAATACCAATTTTATGGTTGGGGGTCACCATAACATGAGGCACTGTATTAAAGCGTCGCGGCATTGGGAAGGTTGAGAACCACTGTGTTAGAGGGTGCCTTGAAAGTAAAGCTGAAGCAAGCAATGGGAGGGGAAGACCCAAAATCTATTTGGGGACCCCCTTTCTGAGATACAAAGTTTTGGTTACAAGAGACGGGACTTTGATGGCGTGAAGAGGAAAAATAGAATTAAATTACAGACCACACAATAATGTCAATTTTAATTAACTTATTAATGAACATTATTATTAAGGAAATGGCAGCATAAGACACTCAACTAGATGGCAGCAATGAAGCCTGGTGGTTCTCAAACTGCTAAACAGATTTTAACCTGGTTAGAAATCCATCAGGGGTTGTTTTTTTTTCTCCTTATTGATCAATTTTTTATTGATTATTTTCTCTCTATAACATCTTACAATCATCACATTAACATTGTTGTGTCATCATACCTGTATATATCAATCTTATATCACTTCTATATTTATATACATTCATCTACAGTTCTATACATTTCTCTATTGTTTCTTGGCTGAATTAACTTTATTCCTGTTATGCAACCATTTATACCAATTATCCCAAATATCATAGTATTCATCGGGGTGAATGGATTGAATTGATGGCCAATTTGAGAATTCAACCGAGTATTTCTTTGTTTATTTAATTATTTTATATCCCACCTACATTATTTGTATAAGTGACTCAAAATGACAAACATATCAATGGCCCTCTTCCTCCTATTTTCTTCCCAACAAGCTTGTGAGGTTAGGCTGAAAGAGACCGATTAGCCCAAGGTCACCGAGCCAGTTTTCATGTCTAGGGCAAAATTAGAATCCACACTCTCCAGGTTTCTAGTATGATGCTTTAAAACATGATTATTAAATCATCAAGAATCCAGTTTCTTGTAATAAAAATACAATACTAACGTTGATCATAATTATCTCCCTCATCATAATACTAACAATATCATCCTGTTTATATCTCTATCTTAACATATTTTCTACTCTTCTTTAGTCTTCTTTCCTCATTTCCAATTTCCCTTTTTTCCCTCTAACCATTGATAAAATGCTTCCCACATCTTATAATATTCAGTTTGCTCTTTCTCTTTAATTATTAATGTTAATCTATTCATTTCTGCACATTCTGATATTTTCCTGATCATCTTCTCATCAATAGGAATCTCTTCACTCTTCCAATGTTGTGCAAATACAATTCTAGCTGCCGTTAATACATGGATAATTAAATAGGTATTCTCTTTATTATAAAGTTCAGGTAAAATCCCCAGCAAAAATATTTCTGGCTTTAACTCAATACGTTGTTTTATCATCTTCTCCAACCATGTCTTTATTTGTGTCCAATATTTTTTTGCTTCTACACATGTCCACCTCATATGATAGTAAGCTCCAGGTATCTGGTGGCACTTATTAGAAGATACGTTAAGAGAAAATGAATAGGTTAATAATGTTCAATTGCTTAATATATTGCAATTTTAAGATTAAAGAACTAATATTAATGTGAATGATTTGTACCCAGATGACACGCTGTTTAAAGAAAGATGAAATGTTTATATATTGAAAAATAAAAAACTTAAGAAAAAAAAGAATCCTGTTTGGCTCAAAAGATTCTTTTCTTTTTTCAGTAGGATGTAGTCTTAATATTATAGATTGACCAGTTATGTATAAATGCTGATGGAGGAGATGATCAAGCTGAGCTCAAGGGTAGGGATCAAAGGCATCATCAGCCTTGAGTTCCTTAGTACCTACAAAAGATCTAATTTCAGCCCACCTTGAATTCCATTGACTCTTATCTACCACCAATTTGCTTTGAGCATTAGCAGTTCAGGTTCTTGCAGAAAACGAAAAAGATTTTTCAATAAATCTTTATATTCCTTGGAACTGCCTGGACTTCTGATTTTCCTGCACTTGACAGCTGGGTATGATCTATGCAAATTTCACCGGGCATGTTCCTTGTTGTGGAGTTGAGACTAGATAGATAATTATAATATGCTCTAAATACTGGCGTTTACCCTGCAGCACCAGATTAATGCAAAATTGAACTCTTGGAATGTAACATAACATTCAAAACTGTGTTTGCTCTTGATTTTTGTTTTTGTTTGGTGCAAACTCAGAAAAACAAGGGTGTTCCAGTTTTCCACACCACATAGCTTTTCCTCCAAGTAAAATATTTAGCATTTTAGCTGTAAAACAGCAGAACCCAGCAGCCTGTATAAAGCATACAAAGTTACATAACCTTTCTTCCCATGTGTCCTATTAGATGTATTTTTTTTTTGTTGGTGAGTCATGAATTAGGCAAGGAATTACGCAAGACAGAATCTGCTTTGAAATATTTTATTAGGCATTTCAAACGTTACTTTGTACTCACCTAAGATAGAAAAATATATATTAAAATAGCTTTTAGCAACTGCAATTCTTAGGGACACGAATCAACATTTGTTGATCGTGGTCAATCATGCAACGAAGGCTGGATTAGCTTTGGAGGGGTCCACAAATGACACAGAATATTTAAAACAGGGTTTTTTTCTTGTAAAATAAAGAGGTAGGGACCCCTTACTGCAAGCAGGTACAAAGTGTTCCATTCAACTTACTGATATTGGATGCAGTAAGCAAATGGAGCAGTTGGGGCTGTCGGTTCTTTAGAATTTTGGTGTGAATAGTAGGAGCCCGAGATGGAAAGATAACAACAGGAGATCCTGCATTTAGGAAGCGATTATAACTTTGATGAGAAAGCGATTGCATTTCCTGCCATGGAGATAGACTCGGTTCCCCAGCAGTTACCTATGGAAAGGCCAATCACTGCTGGTAAAATAAGCTTCTGTATAATATTTGCAAAGATCTCAGGTATGGCTGGACCCAGTGATGGGATAATAATAATTTAACAACTGGTTCTCTGTCCTAATGACCAGTTGGGTGGGTGTGGCTCGGTGGTCATGTGACCGTGTGGGCGTGGCCAATTCAACGTCACTCAGGCCGATGGGCGCTTCGCCTTAGCTGTTATAAAGTAATAAGGGTTAACTGGAGAAGCAGTTTCTGTAAGCAGGGCCATAAAGATTAGGCTAGAAACAACGCCAGAATGTTTCCTTCCTGCCTTCTTTACAGGATTAGCCCTGTAAAGTGGAAAAAACACAAAAGGAGATTTCTTCCAACAACTGGTTCCCCCAACTGCTCAGAAAGTTAACAACTGCTTCTCCAAAATAGGTGCGAAATGGCTGAATCCCACCACTGGGCCCAGACCGATTCGATCATAGCTGACCCTGGATGCGATTGTCTTGATACAGGAGGGTTATTTTTAAAAATGCATTATAGAAAGAGAAATATAACGCCATCCAACCTTCTGTTCATTCATTCCCCCTCCCGCCTTGCTCTGTTGATGCATTATTCTAATCGAAAAAAGAATGTTCTGAATCCCCAGCCTCCATTCTAATCACCGGTTTAATGTTATTTGGGTCACAGATGTCTGGACACATATTCTCTTATGTAATGCTGGCAAGCTGCAGTTTCCCATAAAGCAGCTTTTCTGCCTAAAGGCACAGGGACATTACACAATCACTTGCTCTGCCGTTCTAACCCTCTTTCCCTTCTCCCCAAAATTTTCCCATCGTCGTAGATTAGAAGGAAGGAAATGACCCCGTTGGACACCCGTTTCTTTAGAACGCCACAAAGAGATTTTTCCTTGGAGTTCTCCGTTTCCATCTGTACCGCGGAACCCAGGGTTGATCTGTTTTTATTTTCTAATTGTCCATCTTTTTCCCTCTCCCTCCTCAGTGCACATTGGATAATGTTTCATGACCTTTTGCCTTTTAAGTTAGCCACGCATCTTGGCTAGAAAATGAAGAAAAATGGACCTGGTGTTCTGACCGAGGCTTCCCAAGAGCATGAAGCAAACTGCTTGTCCTGACCAAAAAAAAACCCCTTTTATTAATTTACAACATCCAGCAAAATCTTTCAAGGGAGGATTCACAATCTCAAACCTTATCTGGCTTGGAGAGCTGACAGGTTGGTATTGGCAAAACTCGGCAAGGAGTCTCGGAGAATCACGAAACAATTAAGTGAACTAATTGTCTCCTGCAAACTCCACTCCCCTTTCGCTCCTCTTTTATTTACTCTGGGAGGGGCCATTCATCGTCCACCTGTGGCCTTACTCCCTTACAGTCAACCCCTGTTCTTTAGCTGTTCCCCTCGTCTGGCAACTCTGCACATGCGCACACTGGAAACAGGCTCCAGCTGCTCATCTGCCTCACTGATGTCTGACTCTGAAGGCAGCTGATAACTGGCATATAGCCCTGGCTTTATCTCTGCCTCCGACACAGAGCCCTCATCAGAGCCTTCCCCAGACTCCAGGACTGGCCCATGTTCCTCCCCAACCTCCTCACTGTCTGAAAATGCTGCCAGCTCCGCTGGCCACTGGTGGACCACAACACCTGGGGGCAAGAGATCACAAGTGAAGCCACCTCCAAACAATCTCAAGAGAAACCAAGAAGCATACTTTTGGCCATGCTGCCATTCACTGGGTGGAGAGGCCGTTCCCAATCCACCCACAGAAGACTAATACAGTAAAGCAGCAAAATGATCCAGTGTGTGTGTGTGTCTAAGTCAGTGTTTTTCAACCACTGTGCCGTGGCACACTAGTGTGCCGTGACATAGTGTAAGGTGTGCCGTGGGAGAATTACTTTATATATAGTCAATATAGGCACAGAGTTAATTTTTTTTAACATTTTCTAATGGTGGTGTGCCTCGTGATTTTTTTCATGAAAAAAGTGTGCCTTTGCACAAAAAAGGTTGAAAAACACTGGTCTAAGTCACTGCTTAGAAAGATGTTAATGAAACTGTCAGTATATTGTGCCTGTAACAATGGTGCCAAACTGGCAGCACGCAGGCCAATGCGTCAGGCAGAGGCCAAGCTCACCCCAGGTCCTTGAAGGGGAAAAAACATTGTGATACATCTCATGACAGCAACATGATGCAGCGACTTTGACACCTGTGCTGTATAAGATGTCCCTGTGATCTGGAGTAATGGGGAATTTGAGCTGGGAATTCATTATGAGGGCAAATGGGAAAGTGGTTTGCTTCTTAAGGGCTTCCGATTTCCACCCGTAGAGTCCAAGGTCAGGTGATGACTATGACACTCTGATCAAAGCCCTGACCCCTTTTTAAAAATGAATTTTGCACCTTCAATGCCTGTAAAAAATGGGTAAGGCTTAGACTGCTCAATCCCCATATCGATGTTTTGACACACACAGACACTCCCGAAAGATATCCTGATTTCCAGCCTTCAGAAATACAAAACAAATCGCTCCAAATTTAGCCATGCCTTTCCAATGACTTTACTGTATAGCTTTCCAGGAATGAGTTGCCCAGGCTCTACCTGGGAAAATGCTCCTTCCTTGAACTAAGGTTAAGGTAAAGGTGCCGCTCGCACTTGCGTGCTAATCATCACCGTCTTTAGGGGGCGGTGCTCATCTCCGTATCTAATCCGAAGAGCCAGCGCTGTCCAAAGACGTCATGTGGCCGGCATGACTAAACGCCGAAGGCGCACGGAATGCTGTTACCTACCCACCAAAGGTGGTTCCTATTTTTCTACTTGCATTTTTAACGTGCTTTTGAACTGCTAGGTTGGCAGAAGCTGGGACAAGTAGCGGGAGCTCACTCCATTACGCAGTGCCAGAGATTCCAACTGCTGAACTGCGAAACTGCCAAACTGCCGACCTTTCTGATTAACCATCTCAGTGTCAGCCACTGAGCCACCGCGAGTAAAGTAAAGCAAAGTTATCCTTCTCTAAAAGTCATGGAGTGTCCTGACAAGAGCCTCATAAGGGTTTTGGGCTGCCAGTTCCAATGCAGGACAGAGATCCACTCTTTACATCAGTTTGCATCCATTTATCTTTTCTATATCAGCATCAGATTATTTCTATGGTATGTTAACCTTCCATAACCGGAAGGCCCTTCTTCTCTTTATGAGACTCATACAAGATGCTAAATCCAAACTCCAGATTACTGTACAACAATTCCACTGTTCATATCTTACAACATGCTAAGACAATCACTGGGTTTCCCCAAACTATTCAACTCTATTGCCTTCATCCTGGGTTCTTCTTCTTTTTTTAAGTTCCCTAGATTACCTGAAAGGTGATACAGCCATAGAAAAGGCTCTTTATGAACCAAGAAAGGCTGAGATCCAAGGAGAGACTTGTGAATCAACCAGATCTTCAGCTAAGATAGTTGTATGAAACCCTGCCACCTTGTAGATGAGGGGTCTCCAACCTTGGCAACTTTAAGACTTGTGGCTGAGGAATTCTGGGAGTTGAAGTCCACAAGCCTTAAAAGTTGCCAAGTCTGGAGACCCCTGTTGTAGGTGCGGACCCCACTAAAGGGAAATAATGTAGGTTTGAAAACATTGGGGCCAGTGGTGGGTTTCAAATATTTTTGGAACCTCTTCTGTAGGTGTGGCCTGCTTTCCGGGTCCACTGGTGGAGCCTCTTCTAACCGGTTCGGTAGATTTGACGAACTGGTTCTACCGAACTGGTGCAAACTGGTAGGAACCCACCTCTGATTGGGGCCCATCTATCCTTTTGGGTGAGAATCCAGAAAAGCAAAGCAAGCACAGATGAAAAGAGTTTCGAGAACTACCCTTCCATGATAGGAGAAGAACATCAAAGGCAATTCACCTTGTAATTGCGCTACTAAAGGCTGCATTCAAACACCACCAGAAATATGTTCATAAGTCCACAGGTTGAATACAGTACCAGAGCTTCTGCCATCTTCTTTGGTCTGGGTCACTCCTGTTTGGTAGCTGGCCCTAAAGGTTCTGGAGGAGGCTTGATCTCTTCAGACAGCTGCCGGGCGCTGTAGTAGGAAAGGCTCAACCCCATAATGGCTAAGATCAGGGCCAAGTGATTCACCAGCCGGTCTTCAGGCTCTGATTCAGACGTACTGGCCAGCTGCATCTGTTGGAAAATACATTAAGGGAAAGTACTTTAAACCTTTTAAATGGAGGGATGCAACCCTTGGGGGGGGAGGGGCTGAACCTACCTGGTGACCCAAAATACCTTTTGGATTTTGAGAAAGCACATGATAGGTATACTCTTCCAGAAGCTGTCATGGTGTACATGTGTTTGTATGAGTGTATGCATATACCTTTGAGTCCATGTTAGCTTCTGATGAATGCTTGAACTAGTTATTGTAATTTTCAGAAATAGAATAGAATAGAATAGAATAGAATAGAATAGAATAGAATAGAATAGAATAGAATTCTTTATTGGCCAAGTGTGATTGGACACACAAGGAATTTGTCTTTGGTGCAAATGCTCTCAGTGTACATAAAGAAGAATAGAATAGAATTCTTTATTGGCCAAGTGTGATTGGACACACAAGAAATTTGCCTTTGATGCATATGTTCTCAGTGTACATAAGGAGAATAAAAATATATTAATCAAGAATCATCAGATACAACACTTAGTGATAATCATAGGTTACTAATAAGCTATCAATTCATACTAGTAAACTAATAAAACAATACAAATTGAAAGATACAAGCCACATGGTTATAGTCATAAGTGGGAAGAGATAGATACTAGGAAGACGAAGAAGAATATTAATACAATCTCAGTAAATTATTTGACAGTGTTGTGGGAATTAGTTGTTCAGCAGAATGATGGCATTCGGGGAAAACTGCCCTTGTGTCTAGTTCTTCTGGTATGTAGTGCTCTTTAGCGTCATTTTGAGGGTGGGAGTTGAAACAATTTATGTCCAGGATGTGAGGGGTCTATAGATATTTTTGCAGCCCTCCTTTTGACTCATGCAGTATACAGGTTCTCAGTGGAAGGCAGAATGGTAGCAATTGATTTTTCTGCAGTTTTAATTATCCTCTGAAGTCTGTGTTTGTCTTGTTGAGTTGCAGAGCCAAACCTGGTGGAGGTGCAGATGACAGACTCAATAATTCCTCTCTAGAACCGTATCAGCAGTTCCTTGGGCAGTTTGAGCTTCCTGAGTTGGTGCAGAAATAACATTCTTTGTTGTGCTTTTTTGATGACCATTGCCTTTTTGATGATGATGACCATTGCCAAGACCATTGCTGCCTTCTGAGGTCTAAGGAACTGGCTCAAGGTGATGCAACTGGCTTTGTGCCTAAGGCAGGAGTAGAACTCATGGTCTCCCAGGTTCTAACCTGGTGCCTTAAACCATTACACCAATAATAATAATAATAATTGGAATAATTGCCTTTTGCCTAAAGCTTTAGCAATTATGATTTTAGAACCTTTGCATTAAAATGCAAACAAGCGAGTTTTGCCTCCTCCCTAGTAGGGAAAGAGGTTTTACTGTACTCCGGGGAACCTGCTCAGAAGAAAACCCATTCGGGTTTGCATTGTCCATGGACTCCCTTCTGCAAGGATTAGCAGGATGCCCATAGCTTTTCTCCCATGACATACCTTTATGGAACATTCTCCCTCTAGCAATCTGGATGGCCCCGTCTCTGGTAGCCTTTCAGAAGGTCCAAAAGAACTGGATCCAAGCGTGTGCAGGGATCCACTTCTTGCTTATATTATCGTTTATGGCAGTGGTGGGATTCAAATTGTTTTTACTACCAGTTCTGTGGGTGTGGTTTGGCGGGCGTGGCATGGCTTGATGAGTGTGACTTTGTGGGCATGGCAGGGGATACTGCAATATCCCCATTCACTCCCCCACTAACCTGCTTTCCAGCTCCATTCTCCTGTGCAGGGCAACAAAAGAAGACCCAGCCGATCAGCTGGGATGCAGGAGGCAGCGAATAGTCTCGGGGAGGGGCCAACCAGAAATGGTATTTGCTGGTTCTCCAAAGTACTCAAAATTTCCGCTACCGGTTTGCCAGAACCAGTCAGAACTGGTTGAATACCACCTCTGGTTTATGGGATATTTTCTTGACTGCCATGTGTTTTAATTTTTGTATTGTTGCAACTGTTTTTACTTTAATTTTCAGGTTTCCCTGAAGAAACCATCCTTGGATCCAGCCATTTTAAACAACTATTGTCCTGTCTCCAACCTCCCCTTTATTGGGAAGGTTGTTGAGAAGGTGGTGGCCTTCCAGCTTCAACGGGCCTTGGAGGAAGCTAGCTACCTTGACCCCTTCCAGTCCGGCTTCAGACCCGGTTACAGCACTGAAACCGCTTTGGTCGCATTGACCGATGATCTCTGGAGGGCCAGAGATGGAGGCCATGCATCCATCCTGGTTCTCCTTGACCTCTCAGCGGCTTTCGATACCATCGACCATGGTATCCTTCTGCGAAGACTGCGGGAGGTGGGGGTGGGAGGCACTGTTTTGCAGTGGTTCTCCTCCTACCTCTCGGACAGGTCGCAGTCGGTGTTGGTCGGGGGGCAGAGATCGTCCCTGAGGCCCCTAACATATGGGGTGCCGCAGGGTTCAGTCTTATCCCCCTTACTATTTAACATTTACATGAAACCGCTGGGCGAGATCATCCGGAGGCACGGGATTAAATACCATCAATATGCGGACGATACACAATTGTATCTGTCCGCCCCGTGCCAACTCAATGAAGCGGTGGACGTGATGAACCGGGGCCTTGAGGCCGTTAAGGACTGGATGAGCGCTAACAAACTGGTACTCAACCCGGACAAGACCGAGTGGCTGTTGTGTTTCCCTCCCAACAATTTGGCTGACATTCCAACACTCAGGCTGGGGGGTCAAATTTTATACCCCTCAGATAGGGTCCGTAATCTAGGAGTCCTCCTGGATCCACAGCTGACTTTTAACCATCAGTTGTCGGCTGTGACCAGGGGGGCATTTGCCCAGGTTCGCCTGGTCCGCCAGTTACGGCCCTACCTGGACCGGGAGGCTCTCACAACAGTCACTCGAGCCCTTGTGATCTCTAGGCTGGAATACTGCAATGGGCTCTACATGGGGTTGCCCTTGAAGTGCATCCGGCGACCACAGTTAGTCCAGAATGCAGCCGCGCGAGTGATAGTGGGCGCACCGCGGTTCGCCCACATTACACCTATCCTCCGCGAGCTGCACTGGCTACCTGTCGATCTCCGGGTGCGCTTCAGGGTATTGATGACCACCTTTAAAGCACTCCATGGTAGTGGATCTGGGTACTTGAGAGACCGCCTTCTGCCGATTACCTCCCTTCGACCGATAAGATCGCACAGATTGGGCCTCCTCCGGATTCCATCCGCCAGTCAATGCCGACTGGCGACTACACGGAGGAGAGCCTTTTCTGTTGCAGCTCTGACCCTGTGGAACGATCTCCCCGTTGAGATTCGTACCCTCACCACCATCCAGACCTTCCGCACAGCCCTTAAGACCTGGCTCTCCCAGCAGGCCTGGGGATAAGTTTTTTAAATTACCCGCCCGAGTGTTGCTTGACTGTTGAATGCAAGTTGGTGTTTTATAATTTATCTTGTTTACTCACTGTTTGTTTTGTATTATTGCACCCCCCTCCCGTGATTGTAAGCCGCCCTGAGTCCCCTCAGGGAGAAGGGCGGCCTATAAATCGTAATAAATGTCTAAATGTCTAAAAAAAATGTCTAAATGTCTAAATTTTGAAGGCCGCCCAAATCCACTTGTTAAGGTGAATTGTGCAAAACAAATCAATGGAATGGAAAGGACAAAAGGCAGGTAGCCCTTGATTTACAACTATAATGGTCATAACAGGTGACAGTCATCAATGTGATCATGCATGTGACCAGTGGTGGGTTTCAACATTTTTTAGAACCTCTTCTGTAGGTGTGGCCTGCTTTGTGGGAGTGGCTGGCCAGCCATGTGACTGGGTGGGCATGGCCAACTTGTAAAATGTGGGGAAACTCACTTAACAACACTCTTGCTTAGCAACCAAAACGTTGGCTCAGAAACTCTGGCATTGAAGTGTGCAAGTCTTAAAGCTGTAAAGTTACAAGACCCTTGCACCACTAACCCTTTAGGAAAAAACCCAGGGGTGTTCAAACTTGACAGCTTTAAGACTTGTGGACTTCAACTCCCAGAATTCCTCCTCTTGCTCTTCATCTTGATGATATGGGCGGGGGGGGGAGGGAGCTGGAACCAGTTCTAAATGGCACTGTAGATTTGTGGAACCTCTTCTATAGAAGAGGTTAGAACTGGCAGGAACCCACCCCTGCATGTGACCAACCCAATTTCATGGCCTTTTCTGTGGCAGTCATTAAGCAAACATAACTTGTGGTTAAACAAATCAATTGTTTGCTATGGGCTAGTTTTGCTGAAAACCAGAAGTAAATGCTAGTTTATGGTAAAAACATAAAATGTCATCTCCTGAGCATAGGCTGCTGCAAACAGCTGTAAATGTGTGCCAGTTACCAAACACCCAAAATGCTGTCATGTGACCTCCGGTGGAGAGGAACAGACTTCAGAACTGAGTAATAAACTCCCTGGTGGAGATCTGTGGTAACTTTAAATAGTCATTAAGCAAACCATCTGCCTTCCATTGAGGACCTGTACACTGCACGAGTCAAAAAGAGGGCTGTGAAAATATCTACAGACCCCTCACATCCTGGACATAAATTGTTTCAACTTCTGCCCTCAAAATTACACTATAGGGCATTGCACACCAGAACAACTAGACACAAGGACAGTTTTTCCCCGAACGCCATCCCTCTACTAAACAAATAATTCCCAAAACACTTTCAAATAATTTACTAAGACTGTATTACTATTATTATTCTTTTCCTTCCTAGTATTTATCTCTTCCCACTTATGACTATAACCATGTCGTTTGTATCTTTCAATTTATATTGTTTTATGTGTTTACTAGTACAATTTGATAGCATATTAGTAACCTTGACTCACTTAGTGTTGTATCTTTTTATTCTTGATGAATGTATTTTTTTCTCCTTATGTACACTGACAGCATCTGCACCAAAGACAAATTCCTTGTGTGTCCAATCATACTTGGCCAATAAAGAATTCCATTCTATCATAAGTTAAGTACTACCAATATATGTGTGTGCTTCTTGGCCATTCCAGACCTGGATGTAATCCAACACAACAGAAGAGTATCCCGTCACAAATAAATAACAAGAGTATCATAAATTGACCACCTCAACTTTGAGGGATATTGGCAGGGTATAGCCCACAAAATCAAGATGTCAGTCAGCCACCACAGTGTGATGATTCCTATAAAAGACACAATGAACTTTGATCTCATAGTTGTGGCCATCATTTGACTTTTTTAAAACCACACCTTTGTAGGCATCATCTCGAAAGAGGACACCCAGACAGGCCCATGCAGAAATGACTGAAATACAGTAACTGAAACGAAACATGTTATACTTCCTAGTCAAAAGACACGAACGAGGCAGCTTGTATCCCTGTTCAATCCTCACCCAGACGCTGATATGTCTGGAGAGTTGTGTCTGAACCTCTGCTCTGCTTATCTTCAAACTGGACTCAGATTTGATTTACTGGTAAATAGAGAATTCTATCTAATAGCAAAGTGATTTTTTCCCATAAAACAACACATATTGGCAGAGTCCATAACAAAATATTGCAGTGCAGAGAAGTCCCCGTTTTGAGTTCCAGGGATTCCAACGTGGCCCTCTTTTCATAAGATTTTCATTCCACTTTCAGATGTTAACCTTCCTTCACTACTAAATCATAATTGCTTTCTTCCCCATCTCTCCCCATAGCCATCCTTGAAGATAGTTTCTTCCTAAGTGAGGACTTAATCAGTATGCCCTGCTGCAAACCTTGATCTTTCCATACGTTTGAAGGCTTTCTTCTTCTTCATGAATGTTTAGGGCTACCTTAGGGTCTTGCCCTCACAGCCTGAACGCAAGAAAAAGAGGGAAACCTGCTACTTTTTTTCTCTTTGTTGTCTTTTCCTGGATTACTAAGATCCCTTTGATCTGCAGCTTCTGATACTGAACACATTATTCAGGACTTTCCAGCAAGATCATTCCTATCTGCCTGTCTGTCCTTCTGTCACTCTGGTCTCTAACACAGGAGGAAATTCTGCTTACCTGCAACAGTTGGAAGTATCCTGGGGTCAGACGTCGGAGGCGGAAGATCATAGCAGAAGAAAAGAGAGAGGGAGAGAACTCCCCTTCCTAACTCTCTTCTTCTGGGTTTTAACTCTCTTCTTGTGGCGAGAATCAAGCTGTAGAAGGAAAGGGAAAAGCTTAGGATACAACAGGAGGAAGGGAACCGCAGTGAACTTCCTTTGATATCTGGCAGCGAAACGGTCTGCAGGACTTGACTGTAGACCACTGTTCTTGTGACCCCAAAGTTCTTCTGGCAAAAGACGTGGCGCTAATTGCATGGGGTTGTTGTTTGAGTTACTCATTAATTTAATGAGCATCTCAGACTCATCCTTGTCTACAACAAGGCAACTCCCTGAAATGTATGGTATGTGAAATGCCGCCATCACTTTCTCTGATAGAACACGTTCCCTGGTTCCCATGCGTTTTCAACCAACTTCAGCATTCTCCAACCTGCTATCTTCTCTCTCTTCATGTCTTCCTCCGATGCTAAGACAATGGATGTAAATGCACATACCGTTTAGGGGGTTCAAGATCCTGGTCCTTGCGTATCATCTCCCAGCAATAACACTGGTCGGCTGTGTGCAAGAGATGTTTTTTTTTTCATTTTGCCCTCCTCCTTTCCTGCCCAATGATGAGCCTGCCACTGCTTGCCTTAGCAGCAGCTGTCACAAGGAATCAGCACTCCCTGCTCCGCTGACCGCACGCGATCCACGCATCAAGAGAATTTTTTTTTCATCGGCTTTTATTGGGGAAGCAAAATTTGGAAGCAATGTACATCATGAGAACCTCTGAAAACCAGCTTCCACTGTGATGTTGTGAAACAAACCTTCATGGAGTACCAGGTGTTCTAGATCACAGAGGACAATCCATCCCTGGAAGATTCTTTCACTCCAAGTCCACCATAAATATACGGGATGATGATGATGATGATGATCCCATCAACCCAACCAACCAGGTCAATGATTGGGTAAGGTGGGAACTGAAGCCCAATAACTAAAATTCAGCTGCTGATGTTCATTTGAAGGTCTACCATGGTGAGCAGTAAAGTACTTTGATTAAATGATAATTTCTAGATAGGCAACTCTAGGTAAGATATGCAAAGATTAATTATAGGGAAAGATGCAGCTCTTTTTATAAAAAAAAATACCATGGAAAAAGTATTTGGAAAACATTGTCAATCGCTTTTCAAAAACAAGCAATCATTTCAGAATGATTCAGGGAAAGAAGTTGATTCAGCTTCTGTTTTGTAGAAGAACATTTTTCCAATTCTGCTTCCAAGAGTTTTCTACTTGCTACCTGGAGTAGCTTAGACTCAGATTTCACACAATATATCTGGAGTAGACTCTCACAGGAAACTGGGGCATAATTTGATCGAGTTTGGCCAACAAAACCCCAATGCAACCCTTGTGGTAATCAAACAATAACGCATTGCTTCTATACTATGCTAACTGTGATTTATTTTACAAAACAGGCATAAGTATGAGGTATAATCCTAGGCAGATTATCCCCTAGTTATTTTACATCAATTTTTGGTCCTTTCCCTTATAGCAGTGCATTTATTTTCTTTTATTAAGCTTTTAACAATTTTTAAAGAATGTTACATCAAAATAAAAATTAAAACAACAATTAAAAAAATATTTAAGTTGTGGTTAGTTGTGAAAACAAATGGAGAATACATTGCTAAAAAGTTTTTCCATGATGCTTTATTTTTTCCTTTACTTGATAAGGCACTATGGAAAAACTTTTTAGCAATGTATTCTCCATTTGTTTTCACAACTAACCGCAACTTAAATATTTGTACTCTACACTGAAGATTATGGCTGGTATCTGTTATTTATTTGTTTACATCCCATCTTTATTATTTTTAGAAATAACCCAAAGTGGCAATCTTACCTAGTACTCCTTCCTCCTCCTCCTGTTTACTCCACAACAGCAACTCCATGCAGTGAGTTGGGGTGACAGAGAGCGACTGGTCCAAAGTCACCCAGCCAGCTTTCATGTCTAAGGAGGGACTAGAACTCACGGTCCTTTGCTTTCTAGTCTGGTGTCTTTACCACGAGATCAAACTGGCTCTTCAAATATCTGTTTTTAAGTGATTTCATCTGTTATTCTTTTGTCTCATTTTCCCCCCCTACAAACCAAATTCCAAATATCTAAAGTTACCTTGGCTGTGTGAGGTGTAGTATATAAGGATGCCTAATTCGTGCTTAAATTTGGCTAGATTTTTATTACAGAATACTAGTTTAACCATTGCTGCAATTTTCTCCCCTTTGGGTCTCCCAATTTTGTATTGTCCGTAAAATTCATCTTTTCCATTGTTGTGTCAAATTTGTTCTTTCAGCTGTCAGTATATATCTGGATAAATTGGCATGTACCAATAAAGGAGAATGTTTGTAGCTCAGGGTTGAAATGAAGGGTCCTTGGTGTTTTCTGAGTTTGCTTGTTTTCTTGCAGATGTTTCATTACCCTAACTAGGTAACTAGAATTGATGGTGTTACCTAGTTAGGGTAATGAAACATCTGCAAGAAAACAAGCAAGCTCAGAGAGCATCAAGGACTCCTCAAATTGGGATGTTTTCCATTTTTCATGTTCTGAAATCATAGCTAATAAAATCTTTATAGGTTCAGTTCAAATTTTATTTTTAAAATTTTCTGAATAATGTATTTTTTCCTGTACTTTTGAGTTTCTTTTACATGTCCACCACTTATGATAAAGTGTTCCTTTTTTGTTGTAGCATTTCCAACTTTTATTGTAATATGATTTGCCTATCTTGGCAATTATCAATGGGGTTATTTTCTAGAACACATTTTATACCATTTTTCCTTTAAATTGTAACGGAGTATATTTTATTAACCTTTTCCATAGTATTTTCCATTATTGTGCTCTGATTACCTGTTTGTTTTGCATCAACTTCATCATATACCAGTAACTTTTAATTTATTCCATCTTCATGTGCTATTTCAATATTCAACATTTCAAACCAATTTAGTTGTATTTAAGTACAATGACAATAAAGATTATACTTATAATAACAATTTACATATATATGTAATCCCTCGTAATAAAAAACCTTTTGTAAAAGTATTTCGAATTTTGTCATCCTTCCAAAATCCCTCTTTTCTTGATATCACATTTTATTCTTGAGCAATTTGTAAATATTGTATATTGTGGTAAATTCCTACTTTAACTAAGCAGTCCTTGCTATGTGTTTAATCTATTTTCTGACTCTTATGTACCATACTGACATAAGTGAATTGATTTTTCTTGCTGTGTTTATCCATGAAATAAAAAGAATTTATCAGTAAAGCTAATGGTGAGGTCAGTGGACTTATTCTTGTTTTTAAATAATTCCATATTTTTAAGAAACGTTTACAATCTTCCTTCCTTCCTCCCACCGTCCCTCCCACCCTCTCTCTTTCCTCTCTCTATATTTTAGACTCTCTATCAGTACTAATAAAGTATTTTAAAGCTTTCTTTAAAAGCATTTCTCCTTCTCTGGGTTTATTTTCCACTAGCCTTTACCCCATTTTATTTTTTATCCTCTATATTTTTTATTCTCTTGTCTAATTTTCATTAAAAGCCATCCAAACTGAGATCAGCTTATCTTATATCACTGAATTACCAAGTTTAATTATGTACAGGAATTTTCTATTTTTCTGCCCTGACCTTCTTACTGTTCAGCTTCATTGGTTTCATGTGAAATGGAGAAAGCCTTTTTCCATCCATGTTTTCCATTATCATGCATTATTTATCCCTCCATCATATCTCCCTCCTCTTTTCTTTCCATTTCTCATTTAACAATCTTCAAAAGTTAAAAGGCAGCGGTTCCTTCTTTTTTCTTCTTCATTTGAACCACAACATTCTCATTGGATGCTTTTGACCACAGCATAAATCAGAGTTTGGCAATGGATCATCTGCAGATACATGTTCAAATATGAGAGAAACTCTGTAGGTCATAGTTGAACAATGGTATCCTTGGGGCTCTCCAAGCTTGGTTGTTGACTTGAAGAAATGTCATTACCTGACTAGGTAACATCACCAACACATTAATCCACATCTGTCCCCATCTCTAATGAATCGTGGTGGCACAGTGGTTACAATGCAATACTGCAGGCTACTTCTGCTGACTGATGACTGCCAGCAGTTTGGCAGTTCAGTTTTCACAGGCTCAAAGTTAATAGGATAGAATAGGATAGGATAGGATAGGATAGGATAACAGAGTTGGAAGGGATCTTGGAGGTCTTCTAGTCCACCCCCTGCCCAGGTCTATACCAATTTAGACAAATGATTGTCCAATCTCTTCTTTAAAAATTCCAGTGTTGGAGCATTCATAACTTCTGGAGGCAAGTTGTCCCATTGATTAGTTGTTCTGTTGCTAAGCAAGATGATTGTGAAGTGAGTCAAGCCCAATTTGACCACCTTTTCTGCCAGTTGTGAAACAAATCCCTAGAGTTGTTCAGTAAATCACACAATAACTCAATCCAGTTTCTCCCTTTGACTTTGCTTGTCAGAAGCCATCTGGGAAGGTCACAAATTGTACTATCATCTCTCTTTTTAAAATTAATTTTATAGTGAACATGCATATGTTTATACAGAAGTCTTGGTATAGGTATTGGATTTTTTTTTGTAAAAACTTTTCATTTTATTTTTTAACATACAAAAATTCCAATTTCAATTGAACAGTGTGTTGACTGGGTACAAATCATTTTAGGAAAGAATAATCAAAGTGTTTACAACAATATTCATTGCATTAATATCCATGATATCAATACTAATAACAGTAATAATCATACTATTTATTTAATCAAGTTAACCTATCTTCCTTATCCAGCCTTCCATGATCCATCCTTCCGAGGTGGGTAAAATGAGGACCCATGTTGTTGGGGGTGATATGCTGACTCTGTAAACTGCTTAGAGAGGGCTGTAAAGCACTGTGAAGCGGTATATAAGTCTAAGTGATATTGCTATTGTGAATGATGTGTGCAGGTTCCCAAAATGAAATACAAATATCTAATGTATTTAATACAAAAGACTAAAAATCTTATCCTCTGCAAGAGATATTGATGTACCCAAATTGGGTATCTATCGCATGATGACTCCCTTAACAACTGCATCACTGAATGATGAAATTTCCAATCCCAATTGTGGTCGTAAGTCAAGGACTACCTGTATTAGATGCATAAAATGGCTGTACCAGCAGTCATCCATATTATCTTCATAATCTATTTAAACAAATAAGAGACCAAAGTTTAATGCATATAAAGAGGATATATAATGTATTAATACAGATGGATTCGGAAACAGAACTAGTTAAAGATTGTATGGTAAAATGGGCTCAAAATATTGAAGAACCCATAATGTTGGATACATGGGAAAGAATTTGGGTAAGAAACGTGAAATTTATACAAGCTCAAAACCTGAGAGAAAATTTTTATAAGATGTTCTATAGATGGCATTTAGATCCTAAAAAGCTGGCTTCTATATATCCGAATTTACAACCCAAATGTTGGAGATGTGGTTCTCTCGATGCTACATATTTTCATATATGGTGGACTTGCCAAAAGGTTAAGGCATTTTGGATAAAAATATGGTGGATTATGCAAAATATCTTTAAAAGAAGGATTAAGTTTACTCCTCAGTTATTTTTGCTAAGTATAAGTACTGACTTTACAGCGGTAGAGACTAACTTGATTCTGCACTTAATAATGCAGCAAGACTGTTGGTGGTGCAATACTGGAAGAAGAAAGACCTGCCTACAACTCAAGAATGGACATTGAAAGTTACAAATTTAGCCGAGATGGCTAAAATATCAGCATATCTTAAAGATCACTCAAATGAGAGATATAAACGAGACTGGAAAAAATGGATTGACTATATACAAAACAAATACGGGACCAAGAAATTCCAGATAGCCTATGCTTAAGATCAGGAATGATTTAAATTGTTCAAAGTTAGCTTAGCAAGAAGAAGCTAAGATCAATGTAGAGATGTTATTAACTTTTTTTTATTGCCTGGGTCAGAACATTTTGGTCCAAAACAATCACTTTCTCAGAATATTCCTTTCCAAATTTTGTGACTCTCCAAGTTGTTGGTGCTTGCTGTGGTGCACTTTGTAAGCTGAGCTTGGGCTCAAAATTCTTGGCGTTGTAAAAATATGTCTGTAATAAATGGGTGTAATTTGAAATTACAGAGAGAGATTCCCCCAAGCATGAAGGCAGCCTAGTCTGATCAAGGTATGCAGGAGAGAGCACGCAATGGTATCTTTCTCAACCCCGCCCATCTAAGTCAGTTAAATAATTAAAACGGCAAAGCTCAATTATTTTTTATTAATTTGTTTTTAGTGGCTTATATAGTATTCAAAGCCTCTTTGGTTTCTTCAGGGTTCAATGTTGGGCATAATCCTCAGACATGAATTAATGCAACAACATCATTAAATGTTGCAATGTATGGCTGTGAAAGTTGGACCATAAGAAAGGCTGAGTGCCAAAGAATGGAGGCCTTTGAACTCTGGTGCTGGAGAAGACTCCTGCAACTCCTTTGGACTGCAAGGTGATCAAACCGGTCAGTCCTAGAGGAGATCAACCCTGACTGCTCTTTAGAAGGCCAGATCCTGAAGAGGAAACTCAAATACTTTGGCCACCTAATTAGAAGGAAGGACTCCCTGGAAAAGAGCCTCATGCTGGGAACGATTGAGGGCAAAAAAAGAATGGGACGACAGAGAATGAGGTGGCTGGATGGAGCAGCCGGTGTGAGCTTAAATGGACTCCAGAGGATGGTAGAGGACAGGAAGGCCTGGAGGAATGTTGTCCATGGGGTTGCGATGGGTCAGACACAACTTCACAACTAATAACAACAATATGAATCCAAAGTTAAAAACTGTCAGGAAAGTCAGAATGTCTTGTCCTTGGGGTCTAAATTTACTCTGAAGGACTCTATCTGAGGAAGAAGCTGAATTAGAAATTCCTGGTATTTATGGCTGTAGAATTCTTCAGCTATGGAAACTTCTTCTGCATTTGGCTTCCCTATCTTTCTTTGCATTACAGGTTATCCTCGACTTACAACAGTTCGCTTAGTGACTGCTCCAAATTACAACAGCACTGAAAAAAGTGACTTATGACCATTACAGCCTTGTGGTTTATATTTGGATGCTTGACAACCTGACTCATCTTTATGATGGTTGCCGTGTCCCGGGATCATGGGAACACTTTTTGCAATCATTTGACAAGCAAAGTCGATGGGGGAATCATATTCACTGAATAATTGTGTTGCTAATTTAACAGCGGCAGTGATTCATTTAACAAATGTGGCAAGAAAAGTCATAAAAGGGGGCAAAATTCATTTAACAAATTTTTCACTTAGCAATATACATTTTGGGTTGAATTGGGGTGTTAAGTTGAGGGCCACCTGTATCAATGTCTGTGCTTTTGAAATGTGCACAAAGATTTTCAGCTTTTCTTTTTGACTATCCTTGATTCGTTTCTAAACTGATAGGCACACAACTCCTGGAGTGGCTCTTAAGGGCCTCTCGTTATTCTACCATTGCCCAGTGACAGATCCATGCCCCAGCAGAGATGATGATGTATGGGTTAGGTATGGCATTCTTTTCTGCTTTTTCTGTTTCCCTCTTGTGGTGGTTAACACAACAACAATGTTATATTCGCAACAGAACACCTTACGCCCCCACACTTGAAATTTTGGGCTTAGACAGCTTAGAACTTCGCTGTCTTCAATCCGATCTCAGTGTAATACATAAAATTATCTGCTACAATGTTCTACCTGTCAATGACTACTTCAGCTTCAACCACAACAACACACAAGCAAACAATAGATACAAACTCAAGGTAAACTGCTCCAAGCTTGACTGCAGAAAACATGACTTCAGTACAGACTTGTCAATGGCTGGAATGCTCTACCTGACACTGTGGTTTCTTCCCCAAACCCCCAAAACTTTCACCTTAGACTGTCTACTGTCGACCTCACTCCATTCCTAAAAAGTCTTTAAGGGCCGTGCATAAGCGCACCAGTGTCCCCTGCCTTCCCTGTCCTAATATTCTCTTGTATTTGTATTCATTTCATGTATTCATAATGTCTATACTTATATCTGTTATCTATATGTTATGTTATGTTATGTTATACTTTATTTGTATGCTGCCCTTTTCCCTGAGGGAACTCAGGGCGGCTCACAATTCAGGGGGAGGGGAAGACAAACAAGTTACAGACATGAAGACAGTACATTGTTTAAAAAAAAAAAGCATCTAATTGATGCTTGATGAAAATAAATAAACAAAATAAAAGTTTTAAAAAACCATTCACATCAGCATTTCCCATGCACAATACTCTGTTTTTCATGAATATGTCACGGAGCCAACGCTGGGTCAGTCATTCTGAAAGCTGTACTCCCGACAGGACTATAAATATTTATATTGGCTTCGGCTATTGATGGTGTGGAAATATCTTTCTCTTAAACATATTAACATGTGCGTGCCTGCAGCTTTGAGAAGGGAGTTGCACAGGATCTCCTCCTATCAGACTCACGAGTTTCCACGAGAGTGACTAAAACCCCAACATTGTTGTGCCTGGACAATGAGGCATCATCATTGAATACTGTAATCTCTGCACTGCGATGTGAGTGCTGTGGAATGCAGCATTCTTGTTTATTGCCTGGAACAATATTTGCTAACCCTATTCATACTTTCCTTTTGACTTGGAGGTTGCACAGGTAATCCTCAGCTTATAACCACAATGGGGGATCATAATTTATAGAAAAGAATAGAATAACAGAGTTGGAAGGGACCTTGGAGGTCTTCTAGCCCAACCCCTTGCTCAGACCCTTGCTCAGCCTGGGTGGGCGTGGCTAGGTGCAGAGGTGGGTTTCTGTCAGTTCGCCACGGATTGGGTGAACCCAGGGGTGGGTTGCTAATCCCGTTCCAACCGGTGTCCTCATGCACACGTGCAGTTCACGCATGTGTCTTAGCCCCTGTGCGATGCTCCAGCTGCTCGTGGAGACTCGCGCAGGTGCTGTATGTGCCATCCAGCTGCTCACGGAGAATCTTGCAGGTGCTGTATGTGCCATGCGCCTGCGTGGAAGCGCAGAAGCCTTCAAAGACCAGTAAGGAGTGTGGGCGGGCGGGTGGGCCCTTTGCCGTTCCCGGAAGTTACTTACTTCCTGGTTCGCCGACCAACCGGTTCGCGGCGACCGCCGCGAACCGGTTGAAACCCACCCCTGGGTGAACCAGTAGTGACAGTGGTAGGAGACGCATGCTCACAAGTGCGGAGAGTAACCCGGTAGTAAAATACATTGAAACCCACCACTGGCTAGGTGGTCATGTGACTGGGTGGGCGTGGCCAATTTGATGTCACTCACGTCATGGTGACCGCTGCCTTAAACCACTATTTTATACCAATTTGGCTCTTTTTATTTGTCTCCATTTTTGCATCCCAATCACAGAGGAGGAATGAGGACCGTCAGCAGATGTGCAGAGAGCCACAGATGACCTTGGAGAAATTAAACACAGGTGGTTGCACCAACACGTATAAAAACATGTTCTAATCCTGGGAAACAAATCAAACCCTAGGAAGGAACTCAGATTGGCTCCACCCGCATTCTCCAGGAGATTAGAGGGAGAGAAGGAAAAACACAGTCAGGCTTTCAAGATTCTGTTACTGTATAGCCTATTACACTGCTAGTCAAACTTTGGAGAGCCAGTTTCCTCACCTGGCCTACCTGGAAGGGACTGACCAGCTGGAATCATCTGGGTTATTGTTTCCTCCTGAAGTTTGGGAGTGATTGATGGATTGAGGAAAGGAGTTTCCTTTTTATACTGCATCAAATCTGTTTTAGCATTTAGACCACATTTTGCAACAGGATACACGTAATTGGATTTTTGGAATTATAGAAACATGTGCATATTTACATTTACACACATAATTATTTACAATTTTTATAATCCTCTCTGTATGTATGTATGATTTTGGAGGGGGGGGGATTGTATTATCAGGCCGCAGTATTAACGTGGATGAAAGAAAGGATTTTATTAAGACACATAAGACTGCTGACTTTGGAAGGACATGACCTGCAATTAGGTTGGCATGCCTTCTTGTGGTATGGGAAAAAATAAGGTACATGGTTACTTTCAGAGACATTATATAAGAAATGCATTAATGTTAGTATAAGAAAAAATTAAAGAGCACATTATTTGAGGATACCCGTTTGGCTTTCAACAATGGAAACACTGATTCACCCAAATGTTATCAACATGGGAAATATTGTTAGATATAATACAATAATACAGTACAATAGCAGAGTTGGAAGGGACCTTGGAGGTCTTCTAGTCCAACCCCCTGCCTAGGCAGGAAACCCTATACCATCTCAGACAAATGGCTATCCAACATCTTCTTAAAGACTTCCAGTGTTGGGGCATTCACAACTTCTGGAGGCAACTTGTGTTCCACTGATTAATTGTTCTAACTGTCAGGAAATTTCTCCTCAGTTCTAAGTTGCTTCTCTCCTTGACGAGTTTCCACCCATTGCTTCTTGTTCTACACTCAGGTGCCCTGGAGAATAGTTTGACTCCCTCTTCTTTGTGGCAACCCCTGAGATCTTGGAACACTGCTATCATGTCTCCCCTAGTCCTTCTTTTCAAAGATATCTTGAATGAAAAGGGAGAACTCAAAACCAAACAAGAACTACATGAATAAGGGATCGATATGGCATGGTATTCACAAGTGCAGATTCATTCCAGATATTCTATTGTAGAGAAAGATGCCAAATCATATGGTTTTTTAATAAAGAATTAATCGAATTAGATAAGATACTAACAGGAACAGAAGAAAGATTGATAAAGAAACTGTACAGTTACCTACTGGGTATAAAATTGGAAGACAAACAAGTAAAGGAGACAATGATAGCATGGGGGAAAAATGGTCACACAATCGAACTAGACAAAAGGCTGAGACTGTAGGATAGGAATTATAAATGAACGATGTCAATTGCATATAAATAAAATTTGTATCAGATGTTTTATAGAAGGCATCTTGCACCAGCGAGGTTGGCAAAGATGTTTAAAGATAAGTCAGCTAAATGTTGGAAGTGCCACCATATACCTAGGTCTTATTATCATATGTGGGGGCATGTGTAGAAGCAAAAAAATATTGGACAAAAATACATCCATGGCTGGAAAAGATGATAAAACAACACATTGATTTAAAACCAGAAATATTCCTGTTGGGGATTTTACCTGAAACTTATCGTAAAGAGAACACATATTTAATTATTCATATATTAACCACAGCTAGAATTGTATTTGCACAACACTGAAAAAGTGAAGAGATCCCTACTGACAAGAAGGTGATTAGGAAAATATTAGAATGTGCAGAAATGAACAGATTAATGCTGGCAATTAAGGAGAAAGAACAAACTGAATATTATATGGTATGGGAGTCATTTTATCAATGGTTAGAGAGAATAAAAATGGAAGTTGGAAATAAAAGGATATTAAAGAAGAATAGAAAATATGTTAAGATAAAGATATAATTAGTATGCTAATTGTTAATATTATGATAAGGATTATTATATTAAATATTATTAATGCGTTTTATTAGAAGATAAGTTAAGAGTGAAAAATGAAAAGATTTTACTATGTTCAACTGTTTCATATACCATAATTCTAAGATTAGAAAATTAATACTAATGTGAATGATGTTGTAAATTGTGATGGTTATTGCACAGAGATATTTATACTCAGAGGACACACTGTTTAAGGAAGATGGAATGTTCATATTTTTTAAAAAAATAATATATATATATATATATATAAAAGAATTTTTTGGAAAGAAAAATATAAGCAATTCTACCCCTTCTGGCTGCAGAACTAGCCCAGATTTACTAAAAGCTCAACTCCTGGGAAAATGTAGTGGAAAACGGTTTTGATTATTGCGGAATTTCTCTCCCTCTCGAAGGGCGCTTAAGATCACCGCCGTCGTTGCCTAATCCTTTAAGGCAGCCTCAACTTTAAGTTGAGCATCTGGCTCCCCCCGTCCCGAAAAGTCCAGCAAGGTGCGTGCAGAGGTGTATGTGTGTGTTTGTTTGTTGGGCTGTTTGGAAAGCAGAGCAGGAGCATCACCTGAGTCGCCTGAAATTATGCGCATTTGAGTGTTGGCGAAGGGAGGGGGGCTTCATATAAAGAGGGCAAGCCCCCCCTAAAAAACTAAATAATTTCAAGTCCAGCTTTTTTTTATTAAAAAAAAATAAACCAACTACTACTATCTCTTGTAAGAGAGAGACAAGTGGGCGGGTGTTTCCCGTGATTGACAGAAGGTTGGGCCAACCAGCCAGCCGTCTGACGACTACCTGTTGGAACGGGCAGGTTCGTCTCGGGCGCTCGCCCCGATTCTCCCAACGCGGAAGCCTCTAGCCGGAACAGAAGGGAGGGCCCGAGCCCGGGGCCCGAGTATGGAGCCTGTCTCTCGCTGGACTTCCCAGACAGTGCTGGCTTGGATCCGAGGTAGGGGGGGGGGCGGCGGCGGCGGCGGCGGCAGGACCTGCCGGGCTTTCCGGGGTGGGTGGGTGGATGGATTAGGGCTCCCTCCCCCCCCAAAAGGTGGGCTTCAATAAGACTCGCTCCGACCCTTCTGTGCCTAACCCCCTTGCGGCCCCAGGTGAGAGGAACCCACCTGCCAGGGACGGGATGGCAACCGGAGTCAGGTGCCCCCTGCATTCCTGCGGAGGGCAAGGTTGGTCCTGCCCAGCTGGGTTCGGGAAGGGAGGCTAGTTAGTGTCCAAATGTAGTTGATCGTTTCAGGTATTGATGCGATGCCGGCTGGGGAAGAGGAGCTTTACACATTTGGGGGTGACAAACCCCCACCCCACCTTGTTCCTTGTTTCTTTTCAACTCCTTAAACACAGCGCTTCTCTCCCTCTCCCTCTCGCCCCCCCTCTCTATGTGTGTATCACTCTCCCTCCCTCTCTGTAGCTTTCTCTCTCTTTCTCCCTCTCCCCCCTCTCTGTATCTCTCTCTTTCTCCCTCTCTCTCTTTGTCTCTCTCTCTCTCTCTCTCTCTCTCTGTTTCTGTCTCTCTGTATCTCTTTCTCTTTGTCTCTCTCCGTATCTCTCTCTCCCTTTCTCTCTTTGTCTCTCTCTCTCTTTCTCTCTCCCCCTCTTTCTGTCTCTCTCTCTCTCTCTCTCTCTCTCTCTCTCTTTCTCCCTCTCTAAACTTTAAATCTGCAAGAGAATTAGATTAGATTTAAAAGAACATGGGCAGCTCTGAATGGGCTGGTGGATTGGTGATGCTTGCTCTCTTCAATATCCTTATGAGGACCAAGGTATTATATCCACCACTCTGACCCCCACCTCACCCCACCCCATCCCATCCCATGCGTTTACAATATTGAATTAGGACTGAGGAGGCTAAGATTCACTCCGCGCTTGGCACCTCACAACCTACACCACATTGTTGGGAAGATCAAATAAAAGTCCCTTGAGCGTTCAGAGGAAGGATATATAAACATAACACCTAGGGGTATGTATATGCAATATGTGCGTATATATGCATTTAGCACCATGCTTAGGTGGCTTTTATATGTCATCTGCCACATTCTATTATCCTCAATATACTGTTATTTATTGCCAGTCATTCTTTGCTGTCTCAAGGAAAAAAAGCTTGTTCTGCCCCACCCTCCCCATGGCTCAAGCACAAACTCAGCTAATTTAAAACTGCAAATCTTATTAAACCAGCAATCTAAATCATCAAGTGCATTCAAATAGGGCAGAAACAATGATGTAAAACTATCTCTCTGCCTTGGCTAATGATAGAATGAAACTATCGCTGTTGTTGTTTCAACAGCGAAAGTTGTTCTCATTCCGTCCATCAGTCTAATGCAGTCTGGCAAGTTTAAGACCTGTGGACTTCAACACCCAGAACTCCCCACCAACTCCCCACCTTAAAGCCTCCAATTTTGGGAAACTCTGATCTATAAGATCTTGATGTCCAGCAGTGAATCAGGCCTTCATGCAGCTGTTAGAGTTTGGCTCAGGGGCTTGCAAATTGTCTTTCAAGTGATGGCAGTGTCTGTAGGGTATGGTGAAAAAAAGTCAAAATAGCCACCTTGAAAGGGCAAAGTTTTTATGGGCACATATCAAGAGGAGCTTCAAATGCAACATCATGGCCATTACCTTGACTTTTTTGACCATGCACCCTGTGAACATTTCTGAGTAGTCTATTGAACATTTTCTAACATAGAAATGACAAATGATGGTTGTTGTGGCCAAAGAAAGTTAGAAGGGTCCTTGTAGGTCATGTAGTCCAACCCCATGTCCAAGTAGGAGACCATTTCTGACAAATGGCAGTCCAATCTTTTCTTGAAAGCTTCCAGTGATGAAGCTCCCACAACTTCCAAAGGCAACTTCTGTTCCATTGGTGATTGTTCTCACTCAGAAAAATTCTCCTTATTCTATGTTGTAGGCTATATAGCTATTATCCTTCTCATCCTTTCTCATCTTTCCTACTATCTTCTCCTATTGGTATCATATGATTTATCACTTGTTGTTTGTATCATACGATTAATGATTGCGACTATAATTTATGATCTATGACCTATCACTTTGTTGCTTAAGTGTATATTCACAGCTTATGCACCGGAGATAAATTCCTTGTGTGTCCTGTCACACTTGGCCAATATTCCTATTCCTATTCTCAGCCTGATTGCTGTCATTCCTATCAGGTCCTCTCTGCTAGATTTGGTGGGGCAAGTAGAAGCAATGATGGTCTTAAAACAACCCCAAGCAATTTTCAAACTGAGAAGTGACATTTAAAGAGAAAGGGGGAAATTGAGCAGATAGTCCTCAGTTTACATTATTTGATTAGTGGCCCCAGTGACTGAGGACCAGTTTTCACATTTACGACCGCTGCATCATCTTCATAGTCATGTGATCAAAATTTGGGCACTTGGCAACTGGCATATATTTATAACAGTTGAACTGTCCCGGGGTCATGTGATCACCATTTGTAACCTTCCCAGCCATCTTTTGACAACCTAAGTCAGTGGGGAAAGCCATGCTTACTTAACAACTGCATGATTCACTTAACAACTGCATGATTCACTTAACAACTGCATGATTCACTTAACAACTGCAGTTAACAACAGTGGCAAAAAGATAGGGATGGTAAAATGGGATGCAACTTAACAATGGTCTTGCTTAGCCATGGCAATTTGGGGGCTCAATTGTGTTGTAAGTTGAGGACCACCTGTTACTGCAGGGATTGTAGCTGGCTACTTTTTGAGGCAAGGTGTGTGATGACCTAAGCCAGGAGTCTCCAACCTTGGCAACTTTAAGACTTGTGGACTTCAACTCCCAGAATTCCTCAGCCAGCTTCACTCTGGGAGCGAACTCTGGGAGTGGAAGCCGACAAGGCTTAAAGTTGCCAAGGTTGGAGACCCCTGATCTAAGCTACGGTTCTTCTCAAAAGGTTTGGACCAGTTTGATGAAATCCAGGAAATCACTTGCTTTGCATCCTCTGTTTAGGTTTGGATCCAGCATTACAAGCTTACCCCGTGGAGACATGGGAGTTGACCGGGAAGAGGCTGCTCAGGTTATCCTATCGGGATTTGGAGAATCTAGGCGTGAGCTGCATCGGCCACCAGGAGCTCCTCCTGGAAGCTGTGGAACAGCTTTGTGTCTTGGTGAGTGCCTACGGAAAACAAATCCCGGTGAACCCTCAATGTGGATGGACGATAGCTTTGGCAGGGGTGATATTCACTTACCTTCCCTACTGGTTTGCAAATGTGAGCCCACCTCTGTGCATGCGCACAGCCTTCTGTGATTGCGCTTTTGGCAAAAAAAAAAGGGGGGTGGCCTAAATGGGATGCCGTAGAGCTGGGGCAGGTGGGTGTGGCCAGTCACGATTTCTGCTACCGATTCGGGCAAACCGGTCTGAACCAGTAGAATACCACCGATGAGCTTTGGTAGAGAAAAGGTGAAAAGTTGCTTTCCTTACACAATATCTGGGCCTGTGTACTCCTCTCTGTAGAACTATGAGCTGACCACCTCCAACCTGAGGACACTCACCGAGAAGCTGCAAGGGATCATTCGGACGATCGAGGTCTGCATTCTGAGTCGCAGGAAAGTGAGCACTTATCACGGAGCGGCTACTGAAAAGTCCAGCGTAGATCTCCTGGCATCTGTGGTGGAGCTGATCAGTGCTGCTAAAGGCCTCTTTTTATGGCTGAACAGGTACTCACCTATTTGCTTAGATGCTGGGAAGGCAATGGTAGGATTCAGCCAGTTCTCGCCTATTCGGGGGAACCAGTTGTTGGAAGAAATCCCCCCCACAACCACTTTACAGGGCTAATCCTGTAAGGATGTCAGGAAGGAAACATTATGGCGTTGTTTCTAGCCTAATCTTTATTGCCCTGCTTACAGAAACTGCCTCTCCAGTTAACTCTTATTACATTGTAACAGCTAAGGCGAAGCGCCCATCGACCTGAGTGACGTTGAGCTGGCCACGCCCACATGGTCGCATGACTAATGAGCCACGCCTACCCAACTGATCATTAGGGCAGAGAACCGGTTGTTAAATTATTTGAATCCCACCATTGTGGGAAGGGTGTAGGGTGGGTAGGTGGTTCAGTGGCTAAGATGCTGAGATGCTGAGATTGTCAATGAGAAAGGTCAGCAGCTCGAATCCCTAGCACCACATAACAGAGTGAGCTCCCATTACTCATCCCAGCTTCTGCCAAATCTAGCAGTTCGAAAGCATGTAAAAAATGCAAGTAGAAAAATAGGAACCACCTTTGGTGGGAAGGTAACAGCATTCCATGCGCCTTCAGCATTGAATCATGCTGGCCACATGACCACAGAGACATCTTTGGACAGCGCTGGCTCTTTGGCTTTGAAACAGAGTTGAGCACTGCCCCCTAGAATCGGGAACGACTAGCACATATGTGCAAGGGGAACCTTTACCTTTACCTGGGAAGGGTGTGCATATCCAAAGCTGCTCTCATCTTGATAAAACATGGCAGGGCTACCCTCAATAAACAACCGCAGTCCACTTCTTGAAAGTGCAGTTTGCTTTGGACTCTTGTCGAGTGGTTGGGAGAGGTATGCAACTGAAAGCCCGAGGTGGGATGTCAGAGAAGGAGAGATCAGATGGCTCTGACAATTTTTAGCTATGGTCCTGACCTTTGTTTTTGTAAACCCCACCCGTTACTGACCTGTGCCTCTGTAGATTCTCTTCAAGAAAAAAAGCAGCTATCCTCTCCTAAGATAAAGGACGGATGAGAAAAAACCTTTCCCAATCTGAGGTTTCCTGGATGGGTTGGATTGCAAATATTAACATCCAATCATATTTCAAAACATCTGAAAAGAATATATTAAAATGGTTTCATGTGAACCTAATCAAGTTCAAGCCTGCCTGCCTGCCTCTTTCTTTCTTCCTTCCTTCCTTCTTCTCTCCCTCCTTCTTTCTTTCTTCCTTCCTTCCCTCTTTCTTTCTTCCTTCCTCCCTCCCTCCCTCTTTCTTCCTTCCTCTCTTTTTTCTTTCTCTCTCTGTCTGTGTCTCTCTCCCTCCCTTTTTTCTTTCTCTTTTTCCTTTCCTTCCTTCCTCTTTCTCTCTCTCTCTCTCTCCCTCCCTCTTTTTTTCTTTTTTCTTTTTCTTTCTCTCTTCCCTTCCTTCCTTTCTCCCCCCCTCTCTTTCTTTCTTTCCACCAACACCTTTCTGGCACTGGCAGAAAAACACTGATAAATTGCCAAAATACTGTATATTGAAGTTAGCATCTGGCCTTTAGTACACTTTACATAGTTTAGTCGAACTGAAGTCAAGAGGGCTGGTTATTGCTTTGCTTTTAGTGTATGAGGGTGCCTATTCTGAATTTGAGTGCCCTAGAAATATAGTTGTTTTAGGCTAACCTGTGAAGTGAATCAGTGCATGTGAATAGGAGCCTTCCTGCTTTAAAAAAAAACACATGCAAACAGAAAGGACTTTTAGCCATGTCCACTTCTTCCATCTGGCCTCTTGTAGTTTGCCTGTGCAGCAGAATCTTGCCGGGAGCTTACAAATCATCTCTTGCAGGTATCTCTTCTCCCACCTGCATGATTATTCAGCCAGCCGAGACAACATCTGGCTTTGTGGTGATCTGGCAGAGACTGTGCAGAAGGTAGGTAGCAGTGGGTAGCACTTTGGTTGGGGAAGAATTTTACAGCCCAGAGATAGGTTATACACACACCCTGCAAATTAGTGGGAACAAGAAGAGCATTTTAAGAAAAATCTATTTTTCCTGATTTCCTGTAGATTTTGTGATTGTATGGATGGTTCAGTATTTCTATGTTGTGTGGCTAATGGGGTAATTGCTCTATTCTGTGATGGTATTCATATACTATATTAGAATAGAATAGAATAGAATAGAAAGGGACCTTGGAGGTCTTCTAGTCCAGCCCCTGCTCAAGCAGGAGAACCTATACCAGTTCAAATGAAATCTTGCAAAGAGTTTGATTTTCAGGAGTGTTTTGAAGAGTGCAACAGAATTGAAAAAAAGTTGATACAACGTGAATGCCAACTATGTTGAATAGTGTGAATGCATACAGATTAACCATGGTTAGTAGCAATTATCTGGTTATGATGTACTAGAAGAAAGTTCCTATTACTTCTAGTTAACAATAACTGGAAGTTAAATAACCATGGTTTCAGAATCTTTAGAATTCTTTACTGGCCAAGTGTGATTGAACACACAAGGAATTTGTCTTTGGTGCAGATGCTCTCAGTGTACATAAGGAGAATAAAAATACATTCATCAAGAACAAAAAGATACAACACTTAATGATAGTCCAGGTTACTAATAAGCTATCAAATCATATTAGGAAACAATTAAAAACAATATAAACATTTGTAAGGATATAATCTGTAGGTATTCTTACAGATTAACTGTGATGAAAGAGGAAACAATAATCATGTTTCATGTCTTGGAAGCTGTTGGACAGTATATTTCTTCCACCTATTATATATTAAAATGATCTAGTTATCAACAGATGGAACCCAACTAGATGCTCTTTGGGAAAAGAGGCATCCAGGTGGATCCTATGTCACTGAACTTTGCCTCCCAGCAACTCTCATCTTTAAGAAATCTGGCTGGGAATGATGGTTGAGCAAGATGTGATTGGTTTACGACCACTGGCTCATAGGAAAACTAGAGAAGATGGCGAAGGCATCTATTCTAGGAGGTGATGAAAAACTACCCATGCCTGAGATTTAATGCTGGCTAACTGAAAACGAGAGTACAGAAGCTGAACTTGAGTGAACTGACAGAAATGGCAGCTGACCAGGAAGGGTGGGAGGAATAAGGACAGGAGAAAGGAGTAAACAAAGTTGGAAGAGGAGACCAGCCAGTTGTCTTTTATAGAAGTCATCCTGTGACTCACACTTTGGGATTGGAGGCAGGGCTGGATTCTGGAGTTCTCAGATGTTCCTGCTAAAAGGGAACAAACGGGCTGAAAGGTACGACCTGTTTAGGAGGGAGATTTACAAATTAAGGTAGGTTCTTCAGGGGTCATTCTAAGAATATTCATTGGGTTTCCTACCACCTCACTCTCCTTATTTATGTATCTTCATAGTATCTGTGTTGTTCTTTCGTGGAATCTGTGGAATTCACTGGGGAGATTTCACAATAGATAGCTATGCTGGAAATGACATTCAACCAAAGGAAGAAAGCATGAGAAAGGCTAGGAGGGCACATAGAAGAATTGCTCCAATGCAGGACAACGTGTAGCTTTAAATGGGCAGTGTGGGAGGAGAAGGGAGAAACAGGAAGTTTGCCTAGTTTCACCTGAAGATACAGAGATTAAACTTGAGATAATTGTATATGAATCTTAAGCACAGTTTCTGTAACTCTCTGTCTTTATGAAGGAAGGAAGTTTTCGACTAGATTTGTTGACTGTTCTGTTTTAGCCACCTTCTACTTGCTTGGAAATTTGTAGATTAATGAGATTTCTAGAGTTGATACCTATGTATCTTGGTTTTCTCCGAACTTAATTTTAGTGAAGTATGCAAACCAGCATTTGCATCTCCTGTCCTGGCCACTTTTTACAGAGGCACGATTGAGAGCATTTTAACAGACTGCATCGCTGTTTGGTTTGGTGGCAGCAGTGCCTCAGGTAGAAAGTCCATACAGAGAGTGGTAAGGACAGTGGAGAAATTATAGGAAGCTCACCTCCCGTAATTTGGGATACTGCTTATAAGAGCTATGTGCTTAGATCTCAAAGCATTGTCAGAGACCCACACACATCGGTTCCACCACAAAAGCGCGTAGGACAAAATCGCGCTCGACAAAAGCGCGCTGTGACGTCATCAAAGCGCGACGAAAAAGATCGAAAAAATGTAAAAATAAAGCTAAAACCTTCCCCTAACCCCCCCAAACCTAACCCTAAACCTAACCCTAACCCTAACTCTTAACCTAACCCTAAACCTAACCCTAAACCTAACCGTTAAAGTAATGAAAAACGTAACGCTAACCCTTATCCTAACCCTAACGCTAACGCTAACGCTCTAAAGCTAACCCTAACCCTTAACCTAACCCTAACCCTAACCCTAAACCTAACCCTTACCTTTATGTGAATCGGCTTGCTTTAATTTAATTTTTATTAATTTTTATTTGAATTTTTCGATCTTTTTCGTCGCGCTGTGATGACGTCAAAGGCGCGATTTTGTCGATCGCGCTTTTGCCGTCCGCGCTTTTGACGGGTCACGCACACATCTACTTTACAATTTCTTTCTGTTGCTCCCCTCTGGGAGGAGGTTTTGAAGTATTTCTAGCAGGACTGCCAGATTCTGTAACATCTTTGTTCTCTATGCCATCCATCTGGTAAACTCACAAGATCCTTCCCCCCTCCTCCCACCATGTATATATATATACATCCGAATTAGACTATGATGTTTCTTTGTGTCATATGTGTGTGTGGGATGGGTGGGTATATGCATAATGGTTGCATATCTTTTGAGAACTGAATGCAACAAAATTTCATTTTAATGTATGCTGATTAGTGTACATTTAAAGTGACAAGTTTCTATTCTATTTCTTTTCTATTCTATTTTCTATATTCTATTCTATTTTCTATATTCTATTCTATTTTCTATATTCAATTTTCTATATTCTATTCTAGTCTATATTCTATTCTAGTCTATATTCTATTCTAGTCTATTCTATTCTATTCTACATGTCTAGAAGTTGCCATAGTTAGGAAATCTTTAGTTCAATATTATTGGCACTAACTACCAGTATCAGTAACTTGATTGGGACTCTTTTCTAATTCCACTTCTTTTGTTTTCATCGTTCAATAGGAAACTGTCTGGATAAACCGCTGCCATTTTCTTGGCAAGATTTTTCCGAAGTGGTTTGCCATTGCCTCTTTCCTGGGGCTAAGAATATGTGACTGGGCCAAAGTCACCCACCTGACTTTGTGCCTAAGGCAGGACTAAAACTCACCATCTTCTGGTTGGTAGTTTGGTGCCTTAACCACTGCACCAAACTGGCTCTGTATTGTATGCTAAATATCTTTTATGTGTAAAGTACTCTACCGTGAGCTGAAAAAGAGGTGAAATTTTATATCATGTTATGCTGTTAAGGATGGTAACTAACATACTGAAGGAATAAGCCATTCGGGCTCCAACATTCTTCCTAATGTTATTTCCTTTCAAATTTTTCTTCCTTTTCCTCCTCCTCCCCTTTCAGATTCTTCCTATACAACTCCTATTAGAATTGTGAAATTGATTGGGAATAATGGAAATTGACTGCATTAGTGTTGTTAAGATTGTGAAATTGATAGGAAAATAGCAAGAAGGTTAATGGGAGGGGCACAGCCTTAAAAAGAAGAGCAACAAAGATGATTAGGGGACTGGAGGCTAAAATATACAAAAAACTGGCTATTGGGTATGTCTAGTCTGATAATAAGAGGAACTGGGTTGGCATGATAGCAGTCTTTCAATATCTAAGGGGCTGCCACAAAGAAGAGAGGGTCAACCTATTATCCAAAGCTCCGGAAAGCAAGAAGAGAAGCAATGGATGGAAACTAATCAGGGAGAGAAGCAACCTAGAACTAAGGAGAAATTTCTTAACAGAACAATTAACCAGTGGAATGGCTTGCCTTCAGAAGTTGTGGATATTCCATCACTAGAGCTTTTTAAGAAGAGATTGGACAGCCATTTGTCTGAAATGGTATCGGGTCACCTGCTTGAGGAGGGGGTGGGACTAGAAGACCTCTAAGGTTCCTTCCATCTTTGTTTTGAACAAGCAAAAGCTAATTTTTTAAAAATTACTCGAGTGTGTGATATTAGCTGATCAAAATTGGGCTTAAAACAAGTAAGGTAACAACTAAAACCTGAACTTGCGGTATTCCTGAATGTCACCATTTAGAATTTCCTGTATTTTCCATGATTGATTGCTGGGATTTTTTGTTGAAATAATGTGCTTTTATTCAAGTAAAGGCATTAAGTGAAAAAGAGAGCAATAACAACAAGATTAAGAGCTGCTCATACATATACAGTATATATAGGAATAAATTGCTTTCAGACACAGATTATGCATGGATGATCACGATGAATTATGCTCATCCTTTATTAAAACAGTTGTGTAAAACTTCATATACATATTTCCCACAGTAATAAGATGCATGCCTCCTGTTCTTAAGCTGATAAAGTGACCATTTTAAAATTAAAGCCCATTCCTGGTTGACTCTGTTTAAAGCTTTGGGCAATGCATGGGTCTCCACATTCCATGCGCCACTCTGAATTGGAATCGCCATGAATCCAACTAGGAGGAGGATTGGAATGCCATCTGCATTTCGGTGAATGCATTTTGGTCTTGGTGAAAAGTTGTCTACTTCAACTAGAAAGGGTGTCTAGTTTGAATCAACAACCCCAGCTTTTATTAATGTACTTTTCTTTACATTTGTCCTTATAGGAGTGCACTGTATCCGAAAGAGAGGACCAAATTTTGTTGATCGTAAGTAGTGAAAAGATCTGGGTCCCCACCCCAGTGTTGAAACTGCAAATTCCCCAACCTTCCATGGGTCAATAGCCATTCAACAGACTCTTATATACAGAATCGTAAATGGGTTCATCTGAAAAGTCAGTGGTGGAGATGCAGGTATCTTCCTAAGTCCTCCTCCTTCTCCAATTAACACACAAAAGAATGAACTTGTGGGAATTAGACTAAAGAAAATGTAGATGTGGTGGCTCAGTGGCTAAGATGCTGAGCTTGTTGATCAGAAAAGTCGGCAGTTCAGCGGTTTGAATCCCTAGCGCCATGTAACAGAGTGAGCTCCTGTTACTTGTCCCAGCTTCTGCCAACCAAAGCACGTAAAAAATGCAAGTAGAAAAATAGGAACCACCTTTGGTGGGAAGGGAACAGCGTTCCGTGCCCCTTCAGCATTTAGTCATGCTGGCCACATGACCATGCAAATGTCTTCAGACAGCGCTGGCTCTTTGGCTTTGAAACGGAGATGAGCACCGCCACCTAGAGTCAGGAATGACTAGCACATATGTGCAAGGGGAACCTTTACTTTAATCTAGACCTCTAAGCTAGACTATCTGGTCAGCCAGCTGTCTATTGGAAATATTTTATTTCTGTACATCCATCCTCAGACAGGCATGGGCAAATTGTGAAGGATAAGGGTCGAAACTATACCTCTTGATCTGATGGGAGGAGGTCTCATAAGAAGTTGTTTTAAGGGGTTGTAGAAGGGGTTTTAATTTGGGGCCAATTTTAAACTACACACAGTACCGGACTGCTGTGAACCACAAACGGTGTAACCAAAGCCTTCTAGAAGGTGACTATCACCGTATCTTTAGTGGGGAGTTCTCAGGGTTCCCATGGATGCCTTAATTAAATCATGAGCCTCGAGCCAAGCTCCGAAAGAAATCCAGTTATTTATTAGGAGCTTCATGTTGGCACGTTCCCAAGTGAAGCCAGCTCTAACACCACATAATTTACGACCCCAATCATGACCCTGTTTCCCCCCTCCCCCCAGGGTGTGTCAACAATCACATTCTCCAATGGGGCAATTTCATGGGTTGTAGAGATCACTTCCCTCCAGCCACTTCAAGTAACCCTGGGATACAGCCTTGAGAGAGATAAGTCTGGAATGTGCATTTGTCTTTTGCTGCCGTGCTGTTTCATCAGTTTCCCACCCCCCACCTCTTTCCTATGGCAATTTGAGAGCAGGCCAGGGATGCTTTGCAAGTTGACATTCGGCTTCCCTCACTTGTCCTGAAGGCGACCTGTGCAAATGACAGGAGCATTGTTTATTTCTATGTAAGGGAGATTTCCCTTTTGACTGTTTCCTAAGTGATCTGAAAAGATCTGCAGAAGGTCTATATAAATAACTCAGTAGCATTTGCCCAGTTATAGCCGAGCTCATTTCACAGGTCCATACTTTATATGTTGGGGCTCCTTGGACCTCACTTGTGCTTAGAGTGGTCATTCTTGAGGACACCCCTGCACAGGGCAGTTCAAGCCATGCTTCCCCAGAGCTTTTGTCTGTTTACTCTGCAGGGAAGACACATTTCTGGAATCTGTGAGCATATCTTGCACTGCAGCCCAGCGAACCTCCTAGATCAAACAGCCACCTTGGAAACGGTGGAACTTGAACCTGCAGGTCCAGAAGATAATTTGGTGAGCGTCGCACTGTCAGTATTAAAGCTCTTCTGGGCAAAAAGAGCTGAAGTCAAAGTCCACCAGCTTTATACTGTACTTATTCATTCTACACCTGTTCTTGACTACAAATATCTCTTTCCTCTCTTGTGGGTATTCATTAGGGGGTCTTAGCAAGATTTGGTGGCATGAGCAAAACCGTTAGTGTGCATACTGTCTTCTTACCTGTTCACACATATTTTCCTCTCTGTGTGATTTACTCAGTTCCACACAAATCTTGTGTGATAAATAAGGTTTGCCTTGCAGATCCAAAAGGGTTTGGCCCACAGTGGTAGTCTTGTAAGCTCCCACACCAAAGAGAGAGGTCTGAGATATCTTTGGTGGATCTGATTGTTTTGAGGAAGTGCCTAAAATGTCTGAAGAGAGAAAACATCAAGGGAGAGAAAGGAAGAGCCAAAGTAGCCTGAGTGTGCTCAGGGGACCTGGGATGTTGAAGGACCATTGCCAGGGCAGATGAAGAATGGGGTGAAGGAGAGAAGAGTTTAGTGTGGAGGCCTCCTGAAGAACTTCATGTTGCAACGTCTTGTTTCAGGTCCCATCATGTGACTGATACCATGAGAACTTATATAGATGCCTTTATGGAGTCATTCTTCCAGGGGTTTCAGAAAAGGGCCTATTTATTTATTTATGTATTTATTATTTGTTTGTTTGTTTGTTTATAAGATACAAGTATAGGTATGAACATAAACATGAACAAAGGAGGTAAATACAGATAAATGGGGACAGTAAGACAGGGACAGTAGGCACCCTGGTGCGCTTACGCCCCCCCCCTTTACGGACCTCTTAGGAATGGGCTGAGGTCCACGGTAGACAGTTTAAGGTTGAAGCTGTGAGGGTTTGAAGATGTAACAATGGAGTCAGGTAGAGCATTCCAGGCGTTGACCACTCTGTTGCTGAAGTCATGTTTTTTGCAATCAAGTTTGAAGCGGTTTACCTTGAATTTGTATGGATTGTTTGCCCCTGTATTATTGTGGTTGAAGCTGAAGAAGCCCTTGACAGGCAGGACATTATAGCGGACAATTTTGTGTACTCTGCTTAGATCCAACTGATTTATCAATCTTATCTTGCAATGGCTGGAACAGGAACTTCCCCCATGTACCACACAAGTTTGACCTGTTGCAGCTAATCTCTATGTGGACATCCTCCAGGGGTGGGTTTCTGCCAGTTCTAACCTCTTCTATAGAAGAGGTTCCACAAATCTACAGTGCTGTTTAGAACCGGTTCCAGCTCCCTCCCCCCGTCCGTCCGGACATCATCAAGATGAAGAGTGAGAGGAGGAATTCTGAGAGTTGAAGTCCACAAGTCTTAAAGCTGTTAAGTTTGAACACCCCTGGGGTTTTTTTTCTAAAAGGTTAGGGGTGCAAGGGTCTTGTAACTTGACAGCTTTAAGACTTGCGTGCTTCAAATGCCAGAGTTCCTGAGCCAACATGACTGGAGGAGGAATTCTGGGAGTTGAAGTCCACAAGTCTTAAAGTTGTCAAGTATGAACACCCCTGGGTTTTTTTTCTAAAGGGTTAGGGGTGCAAGGCTCTTGTAACTTGACAACTTTAAGACTTGCGTGCTTCAAATGCCAGAATTTCTGAGCCAACATTTTGGTTGCTAAGCAAGAGAATTGTTAAGTGAGTTTCACCACATTTTACAAGTTGGCCACGCCCACCCAGTCACATGGCTGGCAAGCCACTCCCAGCCGGTCACATGGCCAGAAAGCCACTCCCACCCAGTCACATGGATGGCAAGCCACTCCCACAAAGCAGGCCACACCTACAGAAGAGGTTCTAAAAATTTTGAAACCCACCACTGACACCCCCCCTTTATTTTAGGGTCCTTTGCTAAAAAAAAAAAGAACCATGATTAATGCCCCAGCTTTGGTTGCCCATTCCTGGATAGTTTTTCTATGTGCAGTTTATAATTATTATACATATATAAAATTATCCAGGAATTAACAACCTCAAGCTGTGACCTAGATATGATCCATGTCACAGTTGTTTACATAGGAAATTGTCTTCCACTGGGTTGGTCCATCTCGGCTAGTTTTGCCTCATCTGGCATTCCTCAACCTGGATGCTTTGGACCTCCTTTCAATGTTTTGTACCTCCTACCCTCCACAGCCAGTCTGGGGATTGGCTGGAGATGAATGCAGTCAAATTATCTGAAGGGTGGTGCATTCGGAAAGGCTGATCTCCTTCCATGAGCCATTGCTATCCAGTGACTCGACAGAGGTGCCAGGAACTGAATGTACAAGCAAGGCAGCTGTCTGTTGTGGAGCCAGAAGTTGAGCTGATAAGCGTGTCTCCTAAATCTTCTCTCTGCAGGGCCTAGAGATTAAGTCCTTGCCCTCCTGTCTCCATTTGATATCGGGGACTGCCCGAGAGGTGAGTGTGTGGTGGGAGCGGGTTCAGTCCCATAGCTCTGCCTCTCCCCCCTCCAAGACACTCCCAAGACTAGCAGGGTCCCCGTAACTCCAGTCTTTAAAACAGACCCTCCTGTGCAACAGGCCAGTTCCTCTTTCTTTCTTCAAACCGTTGCCTGTGAAAATGCGGCTCAGTCCAATGGTCATTATTGCTTCTCCCCCCCCCCCCCCCGTGGGGATTCTGCATCATACTTGGCTAATTACCATTTATCCCTTCCCCTCCTCTCTTTGGCACAACTGCCTCCTTCGTTCCCTTGCATTCTTTATTGAGCTAGAATTAACCAAAAGGTCAAGCTTGAAGTTAATACTTAATCCCCTGGGCAGGAATCTTTCCTCCTCCACCCCCAAGAGTTTGACTGTGCCTGCCCAAAAAGTTCCTTACTACAATTATACAATCCATCCGTACTGCCTTTTCAGCCCTTTCCCTCCAAAGGAATAAAACAGGGCAGCTCTTCAAATAAGAGAACAGTCCTCTGTATAATAGCAGGCTGGACTGACTGCAGCTCATGAAAACTGCTGCCTTTTAATAAAATTTCATTAGTCAGGAAAGGTGCCACGAGACTCTTTTGGTTTTTGTGCTCCCACGGACTTGTCCTTGAGGGTCTCCTGTTTTTTTTCCCCTTCCAGATTCCTGTTGACCAGTGCAGCAAGGTCTTCCCAGGTGATGAAATAGTCCAAGTCAATGACCAGGTGGTGGTAAGTCCAGGCTTCTTCTCTGCTTGGTTCCTGGGTCAGGATGAATTGGGGTGCTGAGTGACTGTATAAGGGAGAGATTAACCTGAATGGGACAGACCTTAATTACCACTTGCCTTAATTTTTCTGCTGCATGAATTTGTTTTGCTGGAAGATGGGGAGATCCTTTATGGCCGAGGAAAGCATCTCTCCCTAATTCTCTTCTTAAAAACTTCCAGTGTTGGAACATTCACAACTTTTGGAGGCAGGTTGTAACAATTAATCAGTGGAACAACTTGCCTCCAGGAGTTGTGAATGCTCCAACAATGGAAGTTTTTAAGAAGAGATTGGACAATCTTTTTCTGGCGGCAACTGGACTTTCTTGATTTTTCTTGTGAAGATGTTTTGCTTCTCATCCAAGAAGCTTCTTCAGCTCTGAAACCATAGTGGGGAATGGAAGGTTTATATTCCTTGCAGACACCTGGTTATTTGCATCCTTTTAGCGGGTCATTGAAGCACTTGGAGGTTTATCTGTGTTCTCAGGGTCACCCCAGATTGGACAACCTAGGGTAGAACAAGAAGCAATGGGTGGAAACTAATCAAGGAGAGAAGCAACCTAGAACTAAGGATAAATTTCCTGACTCAACAATTAATCAATGGAACAACTGGAGTTGTAAATGCTTTAAAACTGGAAGTTTTAAAGAAGAGATTGGATAACCATTTGTCTGAAATGGTATAGGGTTTCCTGCCTAAGCAAGGGGTTGGATTTGAAGGCCTCCAAAGTCCCTTCCAACTCTGTTTGGAATAACAACTCTGTTATTCTATTCTACTTCCGAAGGAGAAAAGATGGAAAAGTTTCCATATGCTAATATATGTATATCAATATAAACCTCAATATAATTAAAGTCGGATTTAGATCCTTATTATGTGGGAGAGACTTTGAGTATTTCCTGGCTTCTCTTCCTGTGATTGTGTATCTTTAAGATGGAATAAATCAGGGCAGTTCTTCAAATAAGAGAACAGTCCTCTGTAAAATAGGAGGCTTGACTGACTCATGAAAGCTGCTGGCTTTTAATAAAATTTCATTAGTCAGGAAAGGTGCCCAAGGCGTCCTGCGGTTTTTATGCCCCCACGGACTTAAACAGCTCTCCTCCTACAATAGCCGGACAGCCTAATCTCTGCATTAGCTCACGTGTATTAACTTTTAAGTTAATAGAAAGTGCACTGCCCAAATGCATTCTGCAGTGACTCACTAAGGTCTAGAGCTAATTTTTTTTTCCTGCCTGGGTTGATCATATTTGTAATTGGGAAATGTCATTGATTGCAAAAATAATTCATTTGCCAAAGGACCTTCTGGTGCTGTCCAGTTGTAATTGTGTTGGGATGTTTGTGACTGGGGGTTTGTATAACTAAGTTTCTCATGTGAAGTCCCAAATGCACTAACATCTTAGCAAAATCACGTGTTGGCATGAGCCAAAACATGAGCACTAGAATTAGGATTAGAGCATAGAAATGTGCAAATGCTTGCAAAGAGATGCTTTGGAACACAAAGGCTCATGCACGAAGCACCTCTCATTGACTCATGAAAGCAGCCATGTCTTCTTCCAGTTTTTCATGATTGCTATAGGAAGCTACTCTGAAGATGTGCATTCCTATTGATGTATTCCATATGAAAGTATGGACAGTGATTCAATAGAGATTTTTTTAAAAATACACCACAAAATAATAACGACCGTATTTTTTGGACTCTAAGACGCACCGGTGTATAAGGCACACCAAGATTTTGAACAGATAAGGAAAAAGGTTTTTGGCCTCCCTGGCCCCCAGGAGTACTCTGCAAGCTTCAGCAAGGCTGGAGGAAGACAAAAACGCCCCCATTTATACGACAAATGGGCAGAAAACGGCTAGTTTTTGCCAAAACTGGCACATTTTTGTCTTCTCCCAGCTCTGCTGAAGCCTGCATAGTTGTTCTGGGGACTTGGGGAAGGCAAAAATGCCTCTATTTTTCGCGGGGGCGGGGCTTTGGGAGGCCAAAAATGGCTGTATTCGGTGTATAAGACGCACCAACATTGCCACACTCTTTTATGGGGGAAAGGTGCATCTTATACTCCGAAAAATACTGTATCTTAAAAAATTAACCACAAAAACAATGATCAGTTGCTCTACAAAGGTTGCCCCAAAGGTTTTGAAAGCAAATTACATTTTTTGACCTGAAAAAGATAAGGCTATATGTAGCAAACAGGTCTGCTGGGGAGAATATTTCACAAATGGAGCTCACTAACACTCTTATGGCTACCTGTCTGATTTGGAAGGATAAAGTCACATTTATCTACAGGTAGACCACAAGTGAGACCAGAAATTCTGTTGCTAAGCAAGACAATTGTTAAGGGAATCATGCTCAATTTTATGACTTTTTTTTAACCACAATTGTTGAGCAAATCATTGCGGTTGTTAAATGAATCATGCAGTCCTTAAATGAATCTGGCTTCCCCCATTGATTCTGTTTGTCAGAAGGCAACCTGGGATGGTTTCAAATGTCAATTGCATGATGCCAGGATGCTTCAATAATACATGCTGGTAGCCAAGTGCTTGGATTTTGATCATGTGACCATGGGGATACTGTGATGATCATAAGGGTGAGGACCAGTTGCCAGTTACTTTTTTCAGTGCCCTTGTAACTTCAAATGGTCATCAAACAAGTGATTGTAAGGACTACTTGTATGTATAGTAATACCTTTTTTTAAAAAAAAATGTTTTTAATTCAACATTTTCCAAACATTAAAATCACAATTACACTTTTACAACTTTCCATTATCGGTATCTCTCTATTCTAATTTTGGGTTTTCCACACTACAACATATTGTCATATACATTTTCCTCTTTTTTCATAGTTTCTCATTTTAACAATATATACATATATATTCAATATTTACATCTCTATGACTTTCTGAATATATACCATCTCCTTTTGTTATATTTTCCAAGTATTCATTATGCATTGATTTCAAGCCAATTATATCACCTATTCCATATCTCATAGTTTCCTCTCTATCTCTTAGTTCCATCGTTAGTTTGTCCATTTCCATGCATTCTAGCACCTTTTTTATGATCTCTGCATTTGAGGGAATGGCTTTTTTGTTTCCAACTTTGAGCAAATGAGATTCTGGCTGCGATAATTATATGGAGCATTATATATTGAATATCCTTACTTACGTTTCCTTTTATTATTCCTAAAAGAAACAGCTCAGTGATGCCTTTGTATCTTGCTTCATAATGCAGTGTGTGTAACTAATGTGTCAAAAGATAACAGCAATAAAGACCCTTGTTCTTATCATTAAAAATAAGGCAAATGGTTGGTTGTGCAGGTGGGTTGGACCCGGATGAATCTGGTGAAGAAGCTTCTAGAATCCAGTCGAGTGACTCTGGTGCTGAAGAAAATCCCACTGGTTTCTTCGGAGTCTCCTCTTTCCCCAGAATCTCCTCTTCACCCGCAAGTAAGTTTTGGGACAGGTCAAATTTCCCAACCTTTTGCTTCATAGAGGAAAAAAACTTCAACTCCCACAATTCTTAGCCCTTACTTTTGAAGCATATGTTGCAATGTCAAGACAGCGCATAAATCATTGCAATGTCCGCCAATGCCAGAAACTGACTGGTGCACAATTCTGCTTCATATGGAAGAGCACACATCTGTTTGCCCAAAGTCATGTATGAAATCAGCAGCCACAATTCTCCACTTTCAGTAGGGAAAAGGATGAAGGATGGTCCTTTGAACATCTCTTTATCTTTAGAGCAGTGTTTCTCAATTGGAACAACTTTTAAGATGTGTGGACTTCCACATGCTGGCTGGGGAATTCTGGGAGTTGAAGTCCACAATTGCTGAGGTTGAGAAACACAGCGTTAGAACATCTTTTTAGAGTTAATGGCAAACCCTGTCATGTGGTAGATTGGAGTGGTTATCTTAGGGGGCAATGTAGTCCCTATGGTTGTCTTGTGATAGTGGGACATCTCAGGAATATCAGACACAATTTCCCTAAAGGGGGCCACAAAGAAGAGGGGGTCAAGCTATTCTCCAAAGCACCTGAGGGCAGGAGAAGAAGAAATAGGTGGAAACTAATCAAGGAGAGAAGCAAACTAGAACTAAGGATAAATTTCCTGACAGAAAAATTAATCAGTGGAATGACTTGACTCCAGAAGTTGTGAATGCTCCAACACTGGAAGTTTCTAAGAAGATGTTGGATAACCATTTATCTGAAGTGGTGTAGGGTTTTCAGCCTGAGCAGATGGTTGGACTTCCAAGGTCCCTTCCAACTTAAAACCAGGGACCTTGGTTCCCATCTACATTTTATGAAACATGAAACAGATTCGCATCTTTTAAACATGCCCCCCCCCACAATGGAGAACACCCAGCATCATTATCCTACTTCATCCTTCTTGCTTAGATGTCTTCTTAAACTTTGCCAATCCCCGAAGATCTCTCTGGTCTATCTTTCCAAGATCTTAAGCCTTTAGGCCATCCCAATAGTAATAATAACAAACAGCATCAACTTGATTTTACATTAGAAAAGCAAAGACAGGCACCTTGGAAATTCCATTGTCCTCTATCTCCAAATATACCAGTGATTCATCTCCCACTGTTATGATTTCCCGGGAGTTTCATTTGTGACTCAACGGAAAGCTGAAAGTGGAGTTCAGTTGGCAACAGGAAGCGTTACTTCTCACCTGAGACAGATACTATCCTTAATTGGCTTTCTTTGCTCCCCAGCAGCCACATGCTTTCTTAGAGGACCTGAGCTCAAGAAGTGATGACTCTTCAGCCAGCTCTGCATCACCAACATCCAGGTCAGACTTCCATCAAGAGGAGGACTTGTTTGTTGGCAAGGGTTGCCGTGGGGTATGGTTGGTGATGTGGGATGTGAACTGTGGGCATATGAAGGACCTGCTCTTGGTCCGTAGCCTAGTGAAGAGAATGCTTAGAGCAAACAGAACATTCCTGTGATGCAGAGAAGGCTAACTTTAGCCTGACTCATATATACTCTGGGGGGAAGGGAAGAGAAGAGTTTTTTGGTCATGCCCGAGATGTTTTCTACGCATATTGCAAAATATGTATGTGAATGTGAAGTCCTTGGTGCTCTCTGATCTTGACTGTTTTCTTGCAGATGTTTTATTACCCAATTAGGTAACATCTTCAGTACTAGAAGGAAGTGCTTTATGTTTCTGTAGAGTGACTTGCCTTGTCAAGTGTTGTTTTCTTCTAGTAGTTCTGATTACATTGTTGTTTACTATTTGTTTATCTGGATTGGTAGTTCCTAGATTGGACATTGTTTACTGCTTGATTGTTAGTTTGGAATTAATCCATGCTTTTAATTATCTTATCTGGATGTCGGTTGCTGGTGCGGAGGTGTTTTGGTTTTCTTTTAAGCTTTTTTGCTATCAGGCTCCCTTCTAGCCCCTGAGATGTTACCTAGTTGGGTAATGAAATGTCTTCAAGAAAACAATTATGCTCAGAGAGCACCAAGGGCCCCACAATTCAACCCTGAGCTGCAAATATTGTCTTCTAGCGAGGTATGAGAATTTTGTATGCTCAGTCTAATGATTTTTCATCTGTGCTGACACCTTCAAAGTAATTGTTTAGGAAATGAATATATAATAGATGTATTCTCCCAACCTACTTATCTGCTGACTAAATTAACCCGTTTTGTAAGTTATCTATATAATACATTCAACAGTAAAGTAAAACTATTTCACAGGGTTATTATTGCTGGGTGGGAACCTAGAGGGAATACTTTATAATGTGCTTTCATTTTTTGGAGGAAAAATGGATATAAATCCTAACCGATAAATGCAGCAGCATCCCTGCCCTCTCTAAAATGAGTGCGTCATATCCTAGGCTGGACTCTAGGCAGAATTTTCTGTTATTTACTTCTTTATTTTATATGCAACCTCTGCATATAAACAACTCTGCACAGTTATATGCATACATGCACATCTAATTCTCATTCATGTATTCTTTTTCTCTTTCTCTGGCAAGCTAATGTAATAATAGTAAACTAATAAATAAATAACTAAGCCAATAAATTCAATAATAAACCAGTAACAACCAGATCATTTTCATAGTATTTGAAATTAGCCACTTCAGTTGGACAATGGTGGCTTGTTAGACCTGGAAGCCTCTAGTGAGTTGAGTTGACTTCACATTCCTATAATGCTTTTGTAAGTAGAACGTTGAAGTCTCTATGGCTCTTCAATTGTTAAGGATCCAGACTACCCCACCTACCAGAGTTAGACAATGTGGTGTGTGTAGGTCATGGCTTCTTTCTTTTCTTCTACCTTTTTGTCCTCTTGGTAGTGAAGTAGATAGCAACAGGAGAAGATAAGAGTAACAGAATAGAGTAAAAGGTTCAAGAAACTGTTTACGAATTTCCTAGTAGAGGTTGGCTTCTTGGTGTTTCTGCAGACGTGACATAGCCCTCCATAACAAAATATGCAATGCCCTTTTCACTCAAGCTTTCCATAGGAAAGAAACCACTGATGGGAATGTTGCAACATGAGGACACTCTCTGGTTCAAGGAACAGATGGAATATCTCTTGAAGAAATTAGTGACCTTCCCGCTTCCCATTACTCAAGCTACATCTTGGCTGCACTTTAAACTTTCCAATAATAAATTTAGGCATTTTCTCTCTAATTGTTTCCATTGGAGGGATTGCAAGTGTCCTTGGGGATAGTAGCTTAGATCCTTGACCTATTTGTCTTCTGTTGCCGTCAAACCCAGCAACGCTTCTGGGCCACAAATGGGGTATCATGAGCTTTCATAGAGAATTCAAGGGTTGGGATGTTTTCTCCAGGAGTTTCACCCTGCCCAGAAGAGGAATAAAAGTATATATACAGAAGGGAGAGTAGTTGATAATCTGATAAACAGATGTTTTGTGCCTAGTTATGTCCAATACAGCTCCTATTTGGTGAATAGAAAAGCCAACCAACCAACCATTTTGTCCACAACTGTTGTCAACAATTATTTGCACACTGGGCCAAAATTGATAGGATGCTCCCCTTGCGGATTTACACATTATTTTTTCAAATTCTCTTGCTGATATATAAATAAGCTGTTTGGGAGGTAAAATGGTGCAAAAACCATTTGCTTGTTTTGTTAAAAGAATGTTTACAGTTTCAATCCTATGGTCTAATGATCATTAGTTGGGGAAGGCTGGATTGAAAAATACTGTATTTTTTTGGAGTATGAGACGCTCCGAAGCATAAGACGCACCTTGCTTTGGGGAGGAAAACAAGGGGGGGGGGGAAATATGCCTCTAGCTCCCAGCAATTTGCTTCCTTGCAACAAACAGCAAACAGTACAGACAATGTACACTGTTTGTAGTGTTACATTTCAGATTATACTTGTACAGATGCTGTTAAAATTGATGTGCTTTCTGGAAGTATAGTTATTCTCTGCTACTTAAAAGAAGATACAATAGCATTGGGCCTCTTCAGATCAAGCATTTATTTTAAAAAGATTCTTCATTTTGTTAAGCTGTCTAGAACAATAACAAAGCAGCCTTTAAAAAATAAGTCTAATAATTTGAACGTTCTATAGGCAGTTATAGTTATTGATTTACCTCTTTGCAGCAAACAGCCTGATTAGCAGAAGGAAAAAAAAATCTGCCTCCCAGCAATTTGCCTCGTGGAGCAAACAGCAAGTTTCAATTTCAATTTCAGCTTGGGCCTCCCAATCATCAGCTGTTTCAGGCTGCAGGGATTGCTATAGCCTATTACAGCCTCCGCAAGCCCAATTTTCCCCGTTTGCTGCAAGGAGGTAAATTGCTGGGAGGCAGAGGCCAAAGGGTTGGGACTGGTGGGTGGGTGGGGCTACATTCAGTGTATAAGTCGCACCCAAATTTTCACCCTCTTTTAAGGGGGAAAGGTGCGTCTTAGACTCCAACAAATATGGTAATTAGGATTGATAAATTGAAATGGAGATCCAGCATTCGTGACGTTTGGTGCCAAGAGAAGGGACGGCAGCCAATCTTTGAATTCTCAGTGCCCACAAATACTCAGGTGTTTTCCTTAATGGACCTTACATGCATTCATCTTGCGGGAACGCTGTTTGATATCTGGCGGTGTGTGTGTGCTTCTGGTGAGCAACATGTAGTTGTTATGTAATAGAGATCAAAGGTTATAATTCCCCCCCCCTTCTTGTTAAAGCATGACCGCTGAGTTCGAGGGAACCCAGAATTCCAAGCTTGATCTCCCCACCACTCAGGAGGAATCAAAAGGAATTGATTGCAGGTGTCCTGTGGATAATATCAGTGGACTGGAAGAGGTCCTTTCTGGAGCAGGTAAGAAGCCTGATCTGTTGCATCTAGTGAAGAACTGCAGAATTATCCTGGACTCTTCCATTTCGTTGTTAATTTATATATTATAAATAATAATATATGAGCCATGGTGGTGCGGTGGTTAGAGTTCAGTACTGCAAGCTACCTCTGCTGGCTGCCTGCAATTTGGCAGTCCAAACTTCACCAGGCCCAAGGTTGAACCAGCCTTCCATCCTTCCGAGATGGGTAAAATGAGGAGCCAGATTGTTAGGGGCCATAGGCTGACTCTGTAAACCGCTTAGAGAGGGCTGTAGAGCACTGTAAAGCGGTATGTAAGTCTAAGTGCTATTGTTATTACCTTTATATCACATTTTTCCCATGGAGCTCAGAAATCACCATGATCATCCCTCCCCAAAACCCTAGAATATCATTTAAAAACTCCAAGTGGACTCGAAAACCAGATAAGTTTCATGTTACAGTCTGTAGGCTCATTGCCACTTATGACATTCTCTAGTTTAGCACATCTGGAAGTAGCCTATCGATTTGCTCCTTATACTTTAGCTTTCCATGCATATTTTACCATTCAAGCCTCCTGCCAAAATGGTCTAATTTATTGACCACTTGTTTTTTCTTTCTTTCTTTCTGGTTTTCCCAGAGGCATTGCCTGACCCTGCTCTGGAAAGGCAAGACTTTGGAGCAGATGCCATGGGGCCTAAATCTCCAGATGCTGATGTCCCTTCCACTCCCAAGAAGCAAGGGCAACAACTAGGAAACTCTGCAAAGCATGAGAATGGGTTTGTCAGAGGCCAACAGGGCCTGGCATCGGCGGCTTCCAAAGAGGTAAGACTTTTTTTGTTCTTTTACTAACTTACTCGTTTGTTTAGGACTAACACCTTCAAGGAAAGATGCTAATACAAGAGGCATTTTAGGTGAAATTTACTCATATTAGGACTGCGCAAACAATGCTACGTTTTAATTTTTTATTTACAAAATGGATTGAATGCAGACATCCAAATCCAAACATTTAATCGCATTGATTAGTTCATATGCACATATGATACTTCTTTGTCCATCCTGTTGCCACTCAGCCTCAGAAGAACTGGGTTGGGGAGAAAAGGTAGAGAATATTGTGTTTTTGAAAGGGGATTGCAAATAGATAGAATTCTTTATTGGCCAAGTGTGATTGGACACACAAGGAATTTGTCTTTGGTGGATATGCTCTCAGTGTACATAAAGAAAAATAAAATAGAATACATTCATCAAGAATTATAATATATAATACTTAGTGATAATCATAGGTTAAATCATACTAGGAAACAAATAAGACAATATAAATTTTAAAGATACAAGCCACATGGTTATAGTCATAAGTGGGAAGAGATAGGTACTAGGAAGGAAGAGAAGAATAATAGTAATACAGTCTTAGTAGGTAATATGACAGTGTTGTGAGAATAAGTTGTTTAGCAAAGTGATGGCATTCGGGGAAAAAACTGTTCTTGTGTCTAGTTGTTCTGGTGTGCAGTGCCCTATAGCGTCATTTTGAGGGTAGAAGTTGAAACAATTTATGCCCAGGATGTGAGAGGTCTGTAGTTATTTTCACAGCCCTCTTTTTGGCTCGTGCAGTATACAGGTCTTCGATGGAAGGCAGGTTGGTAGCCATTGTTTTTTCTGCAGTTCTAATTATCCTCTGAAGTCTGTGTCTGTCTTGTTGGGTTGCAGAGCCAAACCAGACAGTTATAGAGGTGCAGATGACAGACGCAATGATTCCTCTGTAGAACTGAATCAGCAGCTCTTTGGGTAGTTTCAGCTTTCTGAGTTGGCGCATATTTCATATTTCAAGTCCCTCATCAATCATGTCACTGTGTTTTCTTCTCTCTCTGTGTGATCCCTACAGGGCAGTGCTGAGATTCGACGGAAACAGAAGGGTAAGTGGAATCCCTCTGTGTTCACCATGGGCAGGTGTCTGAATATCAAGCTACAGGTACTCCTCAACCTATGACCACAGTTGGAACTGGAACTTCCATTGCTAAGTGATGTGGTCATTAAGTGAGTCATTACATGACCACACCCAATTTTATGATCTATTTTATGATCTAAGAGCTGCAGTGGCACAGTGGTTAGAGTGCAGTACTGCAGGCTCCTCCTGCTGATTGCCTGAAATTTGGCAGTTTATATCCCACCAGGCTCAAGGTTGACCCAGCCTTCCATCCTTCCGAGGTGGGTAAAATGAGGACCCAGATTGTTGGGGGGCAAGAGGCTGACTCTGTAAACCGCTTAGAGAGGGTTGTAGAGCACTGTGAAGTGATATATAAGTCTAAGTTCTATTGCTATTTTGCCATGGTCATTAAGTAAATCACACGATCATTAAGCAAATCTAGTTTCCCCCATTGACTTTGCTTGTCAGAGGCTGGCTGAGAAGGTTGCAAATGGTGATCGCCCCAATTCTTCAACCCTCGTAAGTTCATGCCAATCGCAAAGTGCCCAAATTGCGATTGTGTCACTGCTGAGATGCTGCAAAACGTGTGTGAGGAACCAGTCATAAATCACTTTGTTCCACGCTGTCCTAACTCCGAACTGTCACTAAACTAAGGATCATAAATTAAGGATTACCTGTATGCTTTTGCTATGCTAACGCCCACCTGGCTGAGGAATTCTGGGAATTGAAGTCCACAGGTCTTAAAGTTGCCAAGGTTGGATATCCCTGAGCAATGGTGGGATTCAAATAATTTAATAACCGGTTCTCTGCCCTAATGACCAGCTGGGTGGGCAGGTGACTGGGTGGGCATGGCCAACTCAGCGTCATTCATGTCGATGGGCCCGTTGCTTGGGCTGTTACAATGTAATAAGGGTTAACCAGAGAGGCTGTTTCTGTAAACAGGGCAATAAAGATTAGGCTAGAAATAACACCAGAATGTTTCCTTCCTGTCTTCCTTACAGGATTAGCCCTATAAAGTGGAAAAAAACAAAGTGAGATTTCTTCCAACAACCGGTTCTCCGAACTGCTTAGAAAGTTAACAATCGGTTCTCCCGAATAGGTGAGAGTCGATTGAATCCCACCACTGATTTTCCTTCCAAAATCAGCAAGATACAGCACATGCTTTTGGATGTGCACATGTGCATCAGAGGTGGTATTCAGTCAGTTCTGACAAGTTCTGGAGAGCCAGTAGCGGAAATTTTAGGAGTGGGGAGGGAATGGGGATTTTGCAGTATCCTTCCCCTACCACGCCCACAAAGCCACGGCCACAGAACCGGTAGTAAAAAAAATTTTGAATCCCACCACTGATGTGCATGTGTGAATGTGCCCTGGGGGAGAGCAGGAATGCTTCTAACTCCACCAGTTCTTTCATTCCATCAGTTGAACTTAACTGTGGTGTGGGTGTCCCTTCCAGAGCTTTTAAAAATATGTTAGGCAATCTTTTTTTTTTTTTTTTTTTTGCTTTTTCTTTAATGAGGAGTCACTACCCGGCTAAGTCGACGACGCATCTCCTGCCAGGAACTGGGACAGGTGGACTGTGATGGTTGGCTCTTAAAAAAGAAGGACCACGTGGGCTTCATGGCCCAGAAATGGAAACGGTTTTGGTTTGTGTTGAAAGGACACAACCTTTACTGGTACAGCAACCCCAACGTGAGTGCATTCCAAGACACTTGTGGTAACAGTAAACTCAAAGGGAGGCTGGACTACCTTTGCGGTGTATCAGTTTTCCACTTATTTTTAAACACTACTTTAAAAAACAACAATGAATGCGTAGGCCAAAATAACAAGTTTATGAGTGCCGGAAAAAATGAGCAAGGTCACTATTTTGGAGATCCCCCACTTATATCATGTTAGAGGTTGAGTTCTTGAGTGATGTTATGGAAATTATAAGCCCTGCAAAATGGCAAGCTCAGGGGGTGTGTTTCCCCATTTCATGTGGTCCTGATTTACGCTGATAAGTACTCTCCACCTGGATTGGAAGACTCGTATCAGAATGTTGCTTTTCCATTTCCAGAGAGATTTGAAGAAAATACAAGAGAGACATGGTGGCTCAGTGGCTAAGATGCTGAGCTTGTCAATCAGAAAGTTCGGCAGTTTGGTGGTTCGAATCCCTAGTGCCCGCGTAACAGAGTGAGCTCCCGTTACTTGTCCCAGCTTCTGCCAATCTAGCAGTTCAAAAGCATGTAAAAATGCAAGTAGAAAAATAGGGACCACCTTTGGTGGGAAAGTAACAGCATTCCATGCGCCTTCGTGGTTCCCACATCACCACGGGGATGTCTTTGGACAGTGCTGGCAAGAGGAACCTTTACCTTTACCTTACAGGAGAGAGAGGGGAGAGGAAGAAGAAGAGGGAGAGGGGAGGAGAGGAGGGGGAGGAGTGGAGAGGGGAGAGGAGAGGGAGTTGGGGCCAGTCCCTCTCTTTCAGCCTGGCCTCCCACACAGGGTTCTTGTTGAGAAAATAAATGCAAGTATTATACATGCTGCTTATAGTTGTGCAGAAACAAAGATGGAATATAAGTTCGATAGATAATTAATCAGTGATTGCTTTAGCCTGGCCTTCACCAGCCTCGATTTCCAGTTGTGTTGCATTTTCGCACAGCCAGTTAAGGTGGTTAAGGTGCAGGAATATGACTTGGGAGATCCAGCTTCATAAAACTTCCTTAAGTGATTCTAAACTGGTCACCATGTCTTCGCTCATAAAGGCTGTTGTGGAAAGATGGCAAGGAAGTGTATGCTTGCTTCTTGAGTTCTTGGTAGGTTGCAAACATTAAAAAAGTGAATTTTTAAATCAACTTTTTAAAAAAAGTAGTATATATTCCCTAAAATTTTGCTTTGGTTTTCTGATTTGGGTCACTGAATATTTTAGAGCTTCTTTGTACAAAAAGGAACAAAGAGAGCAGTTCATTGCATGAATGGTTCGTGGTTGTTCCTTTAAGAGTAGCCAATGTTACAAAATCACAAGCCTCTGTAGATCAAATCTTCTTGAGTGAATTAGCTCAGGTTTTTTCCATTCATTCAACAAAGACTGGCTTCTTTTAAAACAATGTGTGGTAGATTAAAAGCCTTTAAAATGTCCCAAATCTTTTTTTGGATTACATTGGAAATATAATCCAAAAATGGACACATTTTATCATATGTGGTGTCAAAGCAAAAAGAAATTGGACAAAGTTACACAGGTGGTTAGAAAGGATGATAGGGAAACATATAGATTATAAATCTGAATTGTTTTTATTAGGTATAATATCAGAAAAACTGATAAGAAAAGTATGTATTTAATATTACACGCTTTAACAGCAGCCGGGATTATTTTCATACGATATTGGAAAAAATGAAGATATACTGCGAGATGAAGAAATAGTGAAGAAGATACTAGATTGTGCAGAAATGGAAAGATTGATATTGAAAATTAAGCAGAAAGAGGACACCGAATACTATCAAATATGGAATTTATTTTACCAATGGTTGGAAAAAAGGGAATTAAGAATGTAAATCTATATCGTTAAGCAAATTAAATACCCAGACAACACAAATGTTTATAAAGCACTAAGAAGTGTATTTAATAGAAAATCAATTTTAAAATAAACAAATAAATAAAAGGTCCCAAATCTTTCTGTTTCTGGCCAAAGATTAATACGTCTACCTCTTTTCTTCTTTTCTTGTCAATGGACTATGAAAACTAGGATGAGAAGGCCGTGGGATTGATCAATGTGTCTGCCTACAGATTGGAGAGCACCAAGGAACAGAAGAAGAAATAGTGAGTGCAAACTCATTGGTCCCCTTGAGCCATTTTCTGAGAAGGAACAACCTCTGAATCAGTTCTTCAGATATGTTAAACTAGGGGTCGGTAACTCGCGGCTCTGGAGCCGCATGAGGCTCTTTCATCCCTCTTCTGTGGCTCCCTGTCACCAGATGGCTCCACAATTGATAGGGTTTTTTGTTAGGACAGGTAGAGGAAAAAGGACGCCATGCTAGGAGGAGACTCCATGGTGGGGGTACCAGACTTCCAGTTGGCTCCAGAATTGAATGGGTGGCTTCTGTTTGAGGCTCTTTGAGTGTTTAAGGTTGCTGCCCCCTGTTTTAAACTCTCATAATTCTAGCTAGAAGAGATAATTCTAGCTAGAAGAGATATTTCAGTAGTTTGTGGGCTCCAAAAGTATTTGGTTTGTTACTTGACAAGATATACGCACTAAGAGCAAACTGGATATCTATGTTAAATCTTTACTTAGCCTAGAGATTGCCATTTATATATCTGAGGGCACTACAGGTAGGCTTGAGAGAACCATACCCTGATGCAAAATTTAGGGTGAAGTGGGGTGTCACACTAGTTACACAATCCTTTCAAGCTTCATTTGCAGCTGTATCCATGCAGATTGGTAATTGGGTATAGGTGTGATTCCCAACAGCAAGGAATCGTGAGAAATCCCACTGCTGTCACTTCTTTTTCCTCTCCAGTGTTTTCCAATTCACCCATGAGAAGTACAAGCCCTTCATCTTTGCAGCAGAAACCCTGGCTGATCTGAGCATGTGAGTAGCCTCTAAGGCAGAGATGTCAAACTCTATTTCATTGAGGGCCGCATCAGAGTTGTGTTTGACCTGGGGCGGGGGGCATGGCCAGGGTAGACATGGCCAGCTCAACATCACTCCTGTTTGGTGCCTGTGATGACCCAAGCTCTCTGCCAGTGAAAACAGCCTCCTGAGCTCTGTTTTTGGCTGCTGCGGCCTCCTCCAACCCTTAGCAGAGGGTTACAGGAGGCTGTGGCTGCCAAATATGGAGCTCGGGAGCCCACTTTCTCTGGCAGAGTGCCCAGGCCAGTCCGCTGTTTCAGTGTGGCTCCATGGGCCAGATCTAAGCCCCCGCAGGCCAGATCTGGTCCCCTGGGCCTTGAGTTTGTCATCCCTGCTCTAGTGCATTTGATCAACACTGGTGAAGAACTTGAGATTGTTCCTCCAGGAATATTAGCAGTTCCCAAAGTCTTGCATGCAACTCCATCATGGAGGGTCACAGGAGCAGAGAAGAAGGCCTGACCACTTCTTGTCCACCTCCCCAACTGGCAAGACCTATGAATTTATATATAATTTATCAGTTCATCTGTGCATGCAATTCCTTTCAGAATTGTTTTTGTATAATCAAAGTTATGGAAATTTGGGATATTGTACTTCATGAGAGCGAGAGTGGAAATAGATTTCTATGCTCAGCTATGGATGATGGAGGGACTGATCTAGGAAGGGATGCAGTGAGCGTCAGTAGGTAAGATGCTGAGCTTGTCAATCAGAAAGGTCAGCAGTTCGAATCCCTAGCGTCGCGTAACAGAGTGAGCTCTTGTTACTTGTCCCAGCTTCTGCCAACCTAGCAGTTCGGAAGCATGTAAAAATACAAGTAGAAAAATAGGAACCACCTTTGGTGGGAAGGTAACAGTGCTCTGTGCGCCTTCAGTGTTTAGTCATGCTGGCCACATGACCACGGAGACGTCTTCGGACAACACTGGCTCTTCGTCTTAGAAATAGAGATGAGCATCACCCCATAGAGTCAGAAACAACTAGCACACATGTGCATGAGGGAACCCTGATCTAGGAAGAAACCTGCCCAGAGATGTGTTATCAGAGATATGGGTGGCATAAAAATTAATAATAATGAGAAAAACTGATCAGCACTACCTCCATCCAAACCTGAAGTGTCAAAGAGCTTTTTTAACTTGAGTGGCATTTTCATTCTAGATCTTCCTGTTTGAACAGATTGTTGCTGATGAGATAAAACAGGGAAGGAAAGCACTATAAACAGGCAGCTTTCTTTGAAAGCTTTGCTGATTTGATTCCAGCCAGAATTTTCCAAAGACATAAGGGAATATTTTGAAGCTGCTGGCTTTTGGCAATTTCCAGAAGCATAAAAATATGGCAACTAAGTCTCAAAAGGGCACTGCTTTGAAGAAAGATTTGTTTTCAGCAAGTTCATATTTAAAGTTGCGAGGAAGACACCTTGCAACCTGGGGTAATAATGAGCTGTGTTTCTTCCCAGGTGGGTCAGTCGTTTGATCACATCAATGACTAAATATACAGTGTCCCGTAAATCTGGACCATCTAACCAAGAAGGTGAGTGCCTATTGAAAGTAGCTCATTTTCTCCTGGCCAAGTACATAAGACATGATACATCTGCATCACATATACTAAATAAGGGATTCACCTGAAAGTCATCCAGGTCATGGTTGTCGCAAAGGTGTTTTTTTCAGGAGGCAACTGGACTTCCTTGTTTTTTCTTGGAAGACATTTCGCTTCTCATCCAAGAAGCTTCTTTAGCTCTGACAGGAGCTTCCATTCCCCACTATCCTGTAAGGGCTGAAGAAGCTTCTTGGATGAGAAGCAAAACATCTTCAAAGAAAAACCAAGAAAGTCCAGTTGCCATCTGAAAAAGCACCTTTGGGAAGATTCACCTGAAAGCAAGAAGCAAGAAGACCTTGAAGCAAGATCTTGAAGCAAGATGACAATTCTATACCCACCCACCCTGGGGGGGGGGGGAAATCAGACAAAAAATATGCCTCCATTATCATATTTTGACCTAATATTAGTATTGATATCTACCTGATTTCACTAATATGATGTCAACCTGGATATGGATAATTTCTCCAAGTCCTTGCCTTCTTAAGCTGAGGGGCAATGGGAATATGAACATACAGAGATACCAAGGCATGCAGAGTTAAGGTAGCAATAGCAATAGGACTTAGACTTATATACCATTTTACAGTGCTTTACAGCCTTCTCTAAGCAGTTTACAGAGTCAGTATATTGGCCACCCAACAATCTGGTCCTCATTTTACCCACTTCGGAAGGATGGAAGGTTGAGTCAACTTGCCATATTGCATTCTAACCACTGCATCACCAGGGCCAAGGAAAGGAAGGGAGAAATAGCAATAACAATAGCACTTATATATCGCTTCACAGTGCTCTACAACCCTCTCTAAGCAGTTTACAGAGTCAGCCTATTGCCCCCAACAATCCAGGTCCTCATTTTACTGACCTCGGAAGGATGGAAAGCTGAGACAATGTTGAGCCACTGAGATTTGAACTGCCGGCATGGCAGTCAGCAGAATTAGCCTGCAATACTGCATTCTAACCACTGTGCCACCATTGCTCTTAGATCAGGGAAAAAGAGAAGGAACATGGTGGCTGGGGATGATAGATTCCTGAGGATGGAGGCAGAAAGCTGGTATGGTGCAATTCATCCCATTTCACAGTTTCCATTCATTTCCCCCCTCCCCCCTCTGGACTCATTCCAACTTAGATTGCTACAGCGAAACAGAAGCAGAAGATCACGAGGATGACTCTCCTAGGCATAGTTTTGATCAGGTCAGTATCTTCTTGATGGAACATAATTGTAAAAATGGTGGACTGTTCTTTAAAATATCTTGATGCTTTTTATAAACTCATTTGGGATTTTATTATTTTGGGGAAATAAGAGGCAACTGCAACAGGCATATTGTGATTTCCAAAAAGGCCCTGATTCCAGCATGCAAATTTAAGGTGGGAATCCATGCATTTGACTGTGTTTGGAAGGAATTGCAATGTAACCATTGAAAAGATCACTGCAGAAGAATGTTGCATGTGATGAGGTTGAACTCAAGCGGGTCATATTTACTCATATTTTGCCTCCATCCATTATTTTCTTTCTTCATTTCTGGCAGACAAAGCAGAAGGAATTGGAGAAGGCTCAGTTGCCATCAGGGGCTATGGGGAATAGCCAAAACCTGGGAAGCCCACTTTTCCAGGACAATGTAGATGAGAAAACAGCATCTCCCTCTTCTCCAGGTGAGCTCACCTTTGGTACCTTCCCAAGTTGCACTGGAAAGAACATGGCAGGTGAGATGTTGGAAAAAATCAAGTATAATTGAACATCATTTCTAAAGCAGAAGGATGAAATAGGACAGATTTCTCCAGAAGTTTTCTGAAGTGTTCCCATAGCAAAGGCAAATAGGAGAAAGATAAGCTATAATAGTTGAACATCTCTAAGCTGATGAACTGAAACAGGAAGTTTGGTATGAAACTTTAGGCAGCTTTCTCCAACTGGAATCATTCAACTATTTCAGACTACAGTGTTTATCTTCCTCTGCCAAATGGACAGGGAGTATGGACACGTGTGTGCATATGTCAGTAGCCAAATGAAGATTTGGCAACTGTTTTTTTTTTTCATATTGAGACTGTTCCATTGGTACTATTATTTAGGACATCCTCATGCCAATAAGAAGATAGCTCAGTGGCTAAGACGCTGAACTTGTTGATCAGAAAGGTTGGCAGTTCGGCGGTTCAAATCCCTAGTGCCGTGTAATGGAGTGAACTCCTGTTACTTGTCCCAGCTTCTGCTAACTTAGCAGTTTGAAAGCATGCAAAAATGCAAGTAGAAAAATAGGGACCACTTTGGTGGGAAGGTAACAGCATTCTGTGTGCCTTCGGCGTTTAAACATGCCAACCACATGACCATGGAGTCGTCTTTGGACAGTGCTGGCTCTTCAGCTTTGAAACGGAGATGAGCACCGCCCCCTAGAGTCAGGAACAACTAGCACATATGTGCAAGGGGAATCTTTACCTTTACATGCCAATAAATGTGCCAATCTGTTCTTGAAAATGTCCCTTTCTCCTTCTCTCTATCACTTTTCTCTCTGTGTCTTTCTTTCTTTCCCCAAGTAGCAGGCTGGTTTCATGGCTCTTGCAAGGTCTGAATTGCTAGGTCTGCACAAAAATAAAAGACGTTTTTAGTTGATGGAGTTAGCAGAGATGGCCAAATTGACTGCTCTGATTAAAGAAAAGGACACAAATAATTTTGTTTCTACTTGGAAACCACTATTGGACTTTGTGCTTGAGGTGGCAATAAATGAAACTTTGATTTGGGGTTTTGCCGATTAGATAGGTTTGTGGCTAGTTTATGTTCTTATATAAAAGTAAAAAGTTGGGGTTTGATGTTACATGGTGGTATCTTGTATCTTATGAAGATCCAGCAGAAGAAGAACTTCAGTCCCTGATCAAGTGTCTGAAACAAGGAGGAGTATCACTTATTGGGAAACAGCAGGTGTTCACCCGTGAATATTATCGGAAATCGTTTGTCAAACGTAACAAGAATCCAGAGATCAACGAGAAAGTACATCTGATTCGGACACTTCAAAGCACACTCAAGGCAGGTGGAATGTAACTTTGTGCTGGGAAATGGCTCCTATTTATGGGATGGATGCCTCTAAGGGGGAGGGGAGTGATGAGCGATTGGGTAGGACTTGTTTTACATTTTTGGGGGTGGCTTACTGAAAGAAAGTTATGGAAGATGGAGGTAAAGAAGCCCGATTACAAATGTAATGTACTTCACTAAATAGGCACAACAGATAGAATTCCATTTTTTTATTTTATTTTAATGGCTACTTTTCTTGAATCCTAGCCTAGAAAATGTGTGAAATGTGGATTTTATTTTTATCATGGTTTATCTTTCTTGCAAAGAGAGTGGCTCAGGGGTGAAATGCTACCAGTTTGGACCGGTTCACTTGAACTGGTTCGCCTGAACCGGTAGCAATTTTTAACGTTCCAACGATCAGCTGTGCAACAATCAGCTGTGCTGCATGACTTATATTCGCTAGAAAGCAGGAAATCCTGCTTCCTAGTGAATCTAAATCGTGCGGCACAGCTGTACCTCTCCCCGCTGTTCTACTTACCTTTGCAGACTCAGAAAAGGCTTCTTAATCCTCGTTTTTCAGCGCTGTGTGGTAGCGCCTGCGGTGCACATGCTTGCGAAGCATGTGTTTGGGGCGCATGCATGCAAAGCAAACCAGTAGCAGATTTCAGAACATTTCACCCCTGGAGTGGTGTAAATGATTCCATCTCTTGCTTGCTTGAGCCTCACAATAATCCTTTGGAGAAGTAAGGAAGGCATTAGACCACTGTCATGATTACATAGAGATTTAACTCAGGATCTCCCCAAGATCCATTCAACAGGCTAGCTGTGAGGTGTCGGGGGCTAGATCCTGAAAAGATTTCGGAGTAAGTTTTCTTTTTGACACCCTAATGGGGCTTAACAACAGCTGAAGCCCTACATGTATAAGGTCCTATGCTGAACGTATCACTAAGAAGGCTATAAGAATTTGCTTCAGATGATGTACATATATTGGGGATATCAGTGAGAGGACAGTAGTAGCATATATTCTAAGCAGAGGATCCCCAGTTCAATTCTTGGGTTTTTCCATATAAGGAAAATAGATGTGTCTGAAATCCCTCAGAGCTGCTGCTAATAAATAGTAGTGGAAAATACCACAGTAAAGCCATCAAGAGTTCTCAGTCAATTAAAGTAGCATCCATACTCCTGATATATCACTGTCAGGCTGTATCTGGATCCAATGCAAGGTTTTGATGTGATCCTTTTACAACCTAGATCAATCTGAGACCAGAGAATTTTAACTATCAAAGATTTTTTTTAATGTCATGCCTGGTGTCCATCTGAGATCTTGCCTGGTATCCAGGCCAAGTGTACATCCCATATGAGGCAGATACAGATTAACAGAGTGGGAAGGGACCTTGTAGGTCATCTAGTTCAACCCCCCACCCAGCAGACCCTACGCCATTTTTGACAGATGGCAGTCCGGTCTCTTCTTGAAAACTTCCAGTGATGAAGCTCCCACAACTTCTGAAGGCAACTTCTGTTCCATGGGTTGATTGTTCTCACTGTCAGGAAATGTCTCCTTATTTCCAGGTTGAATCTCTCCTTGTCTTTATAAAGACTTCCTCAACTGGGTGGGCTTAGGCATACCTGATTCCCATAATAATGTCTTTTTACTCCAGGGAAAGCCAGTCCTTTTTTCTACATTTCTAAGGCTTAATAATGTAAGCGATTGATCCAATCTGGCACAATAGATTTGATGTTTCCTGTGCTGTTTTTGAATGGAGTTTTATTTATTTATTTATTTACTAGCTGATAACTCGGCATTGTCCGTGTATTTATTTATAGGGGAAAATGTCTGGACCAAACATAATTTCTAATGTTGGATTTTCCCCCTTACCAGAGAGAGCTCCCTTGTGGAGTACTGTGAAGCTGTTACCATGGCAACTCCACTGCACTGTACAGTAGAATCCACTTTACAGTACAGTAGAAGCCATTTTAAAGCACAACAGGCTGTATCTTAACAGAACACTCACCCCGAGGAGTGTTAGGGGTGTCTTACCCCCCACAGTGTTTTTTTTTCCAGAGAGTAAGTCATCTGTGTACCACGTTTGGTTGAAATTGCTCAAAGCATTCCAGAGTTATGCTGGAACACACACACACACACACACACACACACACACACACATGTATGTATGTATGTATATATATGTGTATATGTATGTATGTATGTATGTATGTATGTATGTATGTGTGTATATATATATATATATATATATATATATATATATATATATATATATATATATATATATATATATATATATATATATATATATATATATATATATATATATATATATATATATATATATATATATATATATATATATATTTTAAAGTCACAACCCCTGGTATGCCCAAATATGGGAGGAAGGTCACACTTCCACTCTCTGTCTTCGGCTCGTCACAAGAGACCATCCAGACAGAAACCCAATATTTTTTACTGTTGCCTTTTTGTTATATTTGTTATATTTATGTTGATAAATAAATAAAGAGAGACTAGTATAGATCTATTTCAAGCTATTTAGCTCTCATCAGCTAGCCACACCCTTACTGGGAATCGATTCCCAGTAAGGGTGTGGCTAGCTGATGAGAGCTAAATAGCTTGAAATAGATCTATACTAGTCTCCCTTTATTTATTTATCAGCATAAATATAACATATATATATATATATATATATATATATATATATATATATATATGTGTGTGTGTGTGTGTGTGTGTGTGTGTGTGTGTGTGTGTGTGTGTGTGTGTGTGTGTGTGTGTGTGTGTGTGTGTGTGTGTTTTTGTGCTGATAAATAAATAAAGGGAGACTAGTATAGATCTATTTCAAGCTATTTAGCTCTCATCAGCTAGCTATTTCAAGCTAAATAGCTTGAAATAGATCTATACTAGTCTCCCTTTATTTATTTATCAGCACAAATAAAAAAACACAAATATAACAAAGGCAACAGTAAAAATATTGGGTTTCTGTCGTGATGGACTCTTGTGACGAGCCGAAGGACAGATGATGGAAGCAGTTAGCTTCCTCCCATAATTGGGGCTTACCAAGGGTTGTAAAAATCTTATATATATATATATATGTATATGTATATGTATATGTATATGTATATGTATATGTATATTGTTTTTCCTTTTAAAACTGTAATCATTTTGAAATCAATACAACCTCACGGGACAACAGTTTGTACCTGGAGGTTTATTAATGTATCAGGGGTTTTGCTGCTCAAGAGACACCAAAATATTTTGTGACAGCTTTGTAAAGGTGGTGGGCCCTTGCCTCTCTTGAAAGGGAACTAGCCAACCTTTTAAAAGCCACTCCAAATGACTGCTATTCGAGCCTCCGTTGTCCTTGTAAAAGTGAGTCATGCATCAGCCTCAGAACATTCCTTTCCTTCCCCAGGCCAAAACTGCTGAGCTCCAATTACTTGATATTCTACTGGAGGACACCGAATTGAACTCTGAGAAATTCAGGAGCTGGAAAGAACAACATCAGGAGTTATACCAGGAAATACAAATGTGGCGGGCTAAAAAGCTGGACCAAGACAATAGCTCAATAGATTCAAGTTTCGACCTCCACTTGGAGGCAGCTGCAGGTCCGTAGCATTTGGGGGACTTCTGGCCTGTGAGCTAAAACCTCCTTCCCCCAGTTCGACTTACACAGCACCAGACACAAGTGCAGTTTTGTCATTTCTAAAATTTTGGATAGGAATGTTTTACGACAAGCTTCATCTTTATAAGGCATTGGATTGATCTAAAAGTTTTATCCAGGCAGCAACAATGGCTCCAAATGATTCTCTCATTTTAGAGAGATGGATTACAAAGATGGTGACAATTGAGAAAGGATTGTTGGATTTTTACATAACGATGGACATTTCCTGACTGCAAAATAGAAGACCAACGAAGGATAAAGTGGCTTTTGGTGCCTAAGCACCTGGGAAAGAGCTGGCATTGACTAGCATAGACTTTGTGTTTTTCAGATTTCTTCAAAACAAGCCATTTCCTTCAGCATCTTTCAAAAGGAAACATTTAGCAACCAAGAGACATCTGAGTAAACCAGTTTGTGGTTTTCAATAATGATAGTTTATACTGAAAGCCAGCTTGCATTCGAAGCGGGATACTGTAAACATGTAAGAAATTAGTTATATAAATAAATGTTACAATATGTTTCTAAAGATAGTTTAATGGTTTTTCTCTCTCCTTATTTTCATTTTCAAAATGACCATTTGGCAACAATCCAGCTGCAATAAAACAGAATGAATAGCAATAATAATAGCACTTAGTCTTAGAGTTATACACTGCCCCATAGTGCTTTTCAGCACTTTCTAAGTGGTTTAGAGGGAAGCGGTGGCTCAGTGGCTAAGACTCTGAGCTTGTCGATCAGAAAGGCTGGCAGTTTGGTGGTTCAAATCCCTAGTGCCGCGTAACTGAGTGAGCTGCCATTACTTGTATCAGCTTCTGCCAACCTAGCAGTTTGAAAGCATGTAAAAATGCAAGTAGAAAAATAAGGACCACCTTTGATGGAACGATAACAACGTTCCGTGTGCTTCGGTGTTTAGTCATGCCGGCCACATGATCACAGAGACGTCTTCAGACAGCAATGGCTCTTTGGCTTTGAAATAGAGATGAGCACCGCCCCCTAGAGTTGGGAACGACTAGCACATATGTGCAAGGGGAACCTTTACCTTTACGTGATTTACAAATATCAGCATATTGTTCCCCAACAATCATGGGTCCTCATTTTATTGACTTTGGAAGAATGGAAGGCTGAGTCAACCTTGGGCCCCATGGAACTAAAAGCTGTGGGAAGAGTTAGCTTGTAGTACTGCATTCTGACCACTGTGCCACCAGGGCTCAGTGGCCAAGAGGAAAACTGGTTTGTTAACTCAAAATTGTTAACTTTTAAAAATATTCACATTTTGAATTTTTTTTTCCAAAATCCTTGCAGTTATTGAAAAATACTTAAAGGCTGTTTTTTTTTAAACGAATTATATTATAACATTACAAACTGTTTGTCTCATATATGTATCAATGGTCTCTTCCAGCTCTATTCTGATTCCTGACATAGTGGGTAGAAATGTCTGATTTGCAGTGGGTCAAATCTAACCAACCACATTTCTTTTTTATTTAATTGTAGAGGACCAGTTTGGTGTAGTGGTGGAGCTTCTGGCTTAAAAACCGGGGAATTTTGAGATCTAGTCTTGCTTTAAGCATTAAAGCCAACTAGTGACTTTGGACTAATCTTCCTCTCACAGACCAAACCACCTCACAAGGTTGTTGTGAAAAAAATAGAAAGCAGGAGTAACTGTATTAGGCGTGGTGGCCACCTTGAGTTGACATACATATATACAGTACTAGCTGGATACCTGTGCTTTGCGACGAAACTATGTGATCGGACAATGCAGGAGAAATCCAGTTCACTCCAGTTCAATCCGTTCGCTCAGTGATTGAATCACATAAGGAAAAATTGCTTCCACCGCCCTAAGTCCAGTAGTAGTTCCATAGGTATAAGATGTAGACATTTTGGTGAGCGTTTAGTACTGTAAGGAGCCCCAGGCTGCTCCTGAGTGAAGGAGTGAAACATCTGCCAGTTTGAACTGAGATAATGGAATGTGAGGCAACTGGCAATTGGAACAGAGTTCTTTTCAGGTGGGGAGGGGTAATAGAATGTCTAACTCCTTAGCATCAGAGCGTGTTATTTACTGTATAAGAAATACTAATGATCTGATGGTCATTTCGACAAATCCTTTCTTAGCGAGCACCTAGAAGCCAAGGGGAACATACGTGCCAAATTTCAAGTTTGTAGGCTTTAAGTTTCTGGAGATTTCGTGATGAGTGAGTGGCACTTGGCTTTTATATATGTATGTATGTATGTATGTATGTATGTATGTATGTATGTATGTATGTATGTGTATGTATGTATGTATGTATGTATGTATATATGTATATGTATATACTGTATACAGGTATGTGCATTCATATAAATATGTAAAAAGACAGGATAAAGATCTAATAATTCAGATTCATGGAATCACTCATCTTGTAGATCTCCCGTCCCCAAAAACCCTCTCTTATATTTGCCCGTCTCAACCCTCTTGGGCATCTGAGCCTTCTATAATTAAAAAATAAGATTTAGCTGTTCTGCCTTTTGTCTAGCAAAAAAAATGAGAACGCTGACAGAAGAGGGAGCAGTTTCCACAAGCAACAGGTTCCCGGTCACGCCGCCCCTAAGAGATCTTCATCATCATCATCATATAATCAACTTAGATCCATTCTTACATGATTTAAAGTCTTCCTACGGCCAGCGGCAGGGGACAATTTTGTCCCGCTCTCGATTTTAAATTGGGGCGAGGGGCGGAGCTTCTTGCCCAAACAGAGTTTCTATTGGACAACCACAGACTGTTCTAATCGGAGAAGAAAGACCAATAGAGAGAGACAGCGGGCCGGACGCCGCGAGTTCTTCATGGAACCCGCGCGCCTGGGATGTCGTAACCTCCTGCTGGCAACGGTTGCTGCGCACGCGCAGTAGCCGCGGGTCCGGCCAGGGTTACCGCCGCGGTCTCTCTGAGGCGCCGTTTTCCGCCGGCGGTGGTCGTTAATCTCCATTTAAAGTTGTCTTTTAAGTGGAGGCCCGAGGGTCGGAGGTAATAATCGAAAATTTACTTTCTCCTTTAAAAAAGTTTAAAAGAGCCCTGAAGAGTTTCTCGTTTTTCTCTCCTCAGTGCTTCAACCTCTGGAATTGACATCCCTGCTTTTTTCTTTGGGGGGGGGGGGGCGGAAAGTGAAATTGTGTACTTTGCCCCCCACCCCCACCCCAGCTTTATCCCAATTGGAGACCTCGAGGCAGCGCCAACTACGATGTCCATCTTTCCTAGCCTCGACTTTCAGGCTGGGGATAACGGGAATTAATGGGTCGAAAAGGCTCCACGTTGGGGAAAGCGGCTTAGTTTGGAGCATGCGCAGAGCTGGCGCTAGAAGGGGGTCTTGTTGCATGGGGGAAGCACCCAACCTCCACACACACACACGCCCCCCCCCCCCAACTTTGCTTGTTGGAATGATATTCTTGGTATATAATGGTGACATGAATGATTAATTTACAGGTGTAATCCTCCACATGGGATGCGGTGGCTCAGTGGCTAAGATGCTGAGCTTATCTATCAGAAAGGTCCGCAGTTCAGTGGTTCGAATCCCTAGTGCCTCGTAATGGAGTGAGCTCCCATTACTTGTCCCAGCTTCTGCCAACCTAGCAGTTCAAAAGCATGTAAAAATGCAAGTAGAAAAATAGGGACCACATTTGGTGGGAAAGTCACAGCATTCCGTGCGCCTTGGTATTTAGTCATGCTGGCCACATGACCACGGAGACATCTTCGGACAGCGCTGTCTCTTCAGCTTAGAAATGGAGATGAGCACCGCCCTCTAGAGTCGGGAACGACTAGCACATATGTGTGAGGGGAATCCTTACCTTTATGTACAGTCCTCCACTTATGATCACAATTGATCCAAACAATTCTGTGGTTAAGGGTGACGGTTGTTAAGTAAGCTTTGCCCCATTTTATTACCTTTCTTGCCACAGCTGTTAAGCGAATCATTGCATTGGTTAAGTTAGTCACATGGTTGTGGATTTAATAACTGCAGTGGATCACTGCAGTTGTTAAATGAATCTGGCTTCCCCATTGACTTTGCTTGACAGAAGGTCGCAAAAAGTGATCACATTACCCTGGGACATTGCAACTGTCATAAATAAATACATGCCAGTTGCCAAATGTTCAAATTTTGACCACGTGACTGTGGGGATGCTGCAACAGTTGTGTGAAAAATGGTCATGTCACTTTTTTCCGGGCTGTTGTAACTTTGGTCACTAAATGAATGGTTGTAAGTTGAGGACTACCTGTATTTATTTTATTGTGTTTAAAAGTATAGGCCATCCAATTCCAGTAGATTCTGGCTAGAGAACAAAATTAAACACATAAAAAGAGCTAAAAATATGGCCGTACGTATGTATACTATTTTTCTTTCACAAACCAAATACCTATAGTTATTCTCCTCACAATCATCCTTTTGCTCTGGTGTCCCCTCCCCACACAGCTTTTTCTGGGGCCATAGAACATACTCCAGATAACAAGCATCTATTAAGAAACATGAATTATTCAGTGGCTAGGTCCATGATGGTGAACCTATGGCACGTGTGCCCGAAGTGGTATGCGGAGCCATGTCGCCTGGTATGTGCGCCGCTTGCCTGTTTCTCTTTTGAGTTTCTGGCACACATGTGCACACAATTATCAGCAAGCCTTCATGCATGTGGCAGTGCCGGAAACTGGAACAGCTGGTTTTCCGGTGCCAGCCAGCTGACTGTTGCATGCACGTGCCGGAAACTGGAAGTTCTTTTTCCGGTGTGCGCATGCTCCTTGGGCAGCTCCTGCACACACGCTCCCTTTTTGGGACTCTGTGCCATCACTAGGTTAGGTTCACACAGCATGTTGTAATTAACATTACACTGTAGGGGCTAAGCTTCATTATTTTTTGTTTGACTTGATTGCAGGCAACAAAAATGCTTTGATTATTTGATGTTTAGCCCAGTGGTCCTCACAACAATTTGCATTCTTAAAAATAAGCAAAAAAGTTTTGTTTAGGTAGCTTATATCTATCTCTATGCACTTACTTTATTAGAAATTAAAGCAATGTTAAAATATTTTTTTGACTTCATAGGCACCCTGAAAGGATCTTAGGGATCCCTAGGCATCTGCAGACCACATTATGAGAAATGCTAGTTTACTGTATTGTACAAACGTGAACTCAGTAATTGGGTCAATATGTTGTATGAATACAACCAATAAGCCACCCAAAGTCACCTCACAGCAAGATGGGCAGCAAACAGATTTAATAATAATAATAAAATGTTTTTTTTCAAATTCAATAGGATTTAATTCCAGCTAAGTTTGGACACAATTGCACAGTCAAACAAATGGAAGATAAGAAAAAATTCTGGCAATTATGTAGATAATATACAAGCAATATTTACTCATTCCTTCCTTTCATGGATTAGATCTATGTTGTCAGATTCACGAAAGGTTCATTTGTTGAGAGACATAAGTCGGTATATAATTAGCTGAATAATAGGAAAAGAATCCAAAAGTGTTATCATAGGGTGTAATACTGAGTAAATTGCATTCAGAGGAAAAAAGCTGAGATAATGATACAATAAATCTTTTGATCTTTATAAGCTTCATTTTTAAAAAATAGCACACTAAACAAATACGTTGGCTCATGTTTGCTCTTGGTCTGCATTGCACATTGGCTGTTTTGCTATTCTTTGTTGATATGATTGTAAAATTATGAGCTAGGATTTATGATCTACAAACTTTGTTGTGGAGTAGCAGCCCAGAATTTAATTCAAAAGTCAGATGATACATAGCCTTCCTGAAGACTTCTTGAGTTCTATATATGAATAAAAACATCCTGGTCAAAGCGTCTTCTGGACATAACATGAGATTTTGGAAGGTTTCAGACCAGTCGGAGAGCTTTGATTCAGTTGGGTCTGATTGCATCATAGCTCTGAAGAACTGATCCAAACAGAAATTCATGAAAGCAGTCACCAGAATTGAAATTTGACTTGGGAAGATTGTTACCTTTTTATTTTTATCCAAGTGTTATATTGTTGCTCTTACGTTCAACTCCCTAGGTACCATCTGAAAATTCCAGATCAATTTGTGGTTCTAAAGAGACGCTTTTATCAAAAATCAAGAATGGCGGCCTCTGGGGGAACATTTGTTGGAGTCCCCTCATCAAGCAATAATGATGGTAAATGTACATTTTAATCCCTTAATTCTTAGAGTTCCTTTAATTTTTTTTCTTCCCTTATTAGATGAAATTGTAAAAATATTCAGACAAATAACACACTCAGTGAGGACCAATAAATTGGAGAATAGCCCCAACAGTTTGTGCAGGTTGCTGCAGATTAGTCTGATCAGTTAAGTGGATCACATTCAGAGATTCATCCTCATAATTCTGTCTCTGTATATTCAGGCATGGAGATCTGAAAGGCAGTTTAATGTCATTTGTACAACCAAGTCTCTAAAGCATTGTCTCCTGCATGTGCTAGCCTGACAGTTCTTTTAATATTTGGATACCTTTCTCCAAATACTTGTCCTATTAGACATTAAGAAACAAGTACTACTTATTGCCAGGGATATTCTTCCTGGAGTAATTTTATTTAGCATTTCCTCCCTTGTTGTCTTTGTTTTTTCTTTAAATTTAGAATTGACTCCTAGAATTGATACAGTTTTCTTGGCAATATCCCCCCCCCCCCAACCGAAATGGTTTGCCAGTGTCATCTTCCTGGGGTTGAGAGGGAATCGCTGACCCAATGTCACCCACTTGGCTTTTGTGGCAGGATTAGAAGTCAGACTTCCATGTTTCTAGTCCAGTATCTTAACCACTAAATCAAACTGGCTTTCTGTAACTAAAATGTAAACAGCACTAAGCTTCTTTTCTGCATTGCCTTCTTGGACAAATTTTTGATCAATCCATTTTTCTCACATTTTTAAAATGGATTTTAAACTTTACAATCAACTTGCATTCCTAATAATCTGATTTGGTGTTATATATGCATTTGAAATTTATATGGTGAATCTCATGAGAGGGAAACACTGTTAGAACACCATGCCCCTTGCAGAGTTTAGCATAGCTGCTGTTGTTTTTCCTGTATTGAAATCTGAGCGCTACTAAGAATAACTTCATATGTCCATCTAGTTCGCTCTGGTATTTCCACGTCAGTATTTTCAGCATTCAACTTCTCCTTATCCCATATAGTGATTAGCAAAAACATACACTTGTTTTCAGAAGAGCCATAGAACCATTTACTGCATTTAAAAGCAGTAACTAGTTAACTGCTCCCTTGGAATAGCAGCCTCTTCCTTTATATATCTGGAAACAAATGAGGATTTCAATTCAGTGAATGGGAATATAATTAAGATCTGAGGTCTCGATTCCTAGGTAAGTTTTGACAAAACTTTAACTTGTGTTTTATGAGCAACTAGATTGCTACATGATTACAAAGTCTCATTTAATCAAAAATGCTTACTCTGATTGCTTATCAAGATTTTATTATTAGTCATAACACTATACATTAAGAAAGCTATCATTATTATAATTACTGTAAACAGTAATTATTCTGGGCAATTTTCTAGATAATTGGTGTACACAAAAGCCAGGGTAAGTGAAATATCCGCCAATCTATAAAGTTTTGTTTTTTAATTCCAGTATTGTTTTTTCTTTTCTAGCATCCAGCAGTCTCAGCTATGGTTCTTCATTTCAACCCATCAAAACCCAAGTGGCCATTCCTACAGCTCACGTCATGCCCTCCACATTGGACAGATCATCTTGTCTAGCAAGTGAATCAAGCCCTCCTCAGACCACTTTGGCTTCCTCAATGCCAAATTCACTGGGTGACACAGGAGGACTGATGTCCAGCTATGACTCTGATACTGTGAGGCAATCCCAGGTGATCAACCAGAATTCTCTTTGTCTGAATCAGACTTCAGCAGAAAATGGTTATAATCATTCCTTGTTTCGTAGTTCTGGTCAGTCAGGTGTGGACTGTGTTCAGAAACCTATCAGCCTAAATGCTGAAGTCACCCATTCTGCTTTTCTAGATAGGCATTCTCTTGGTCCTTGGTCCCAACTCCAGATGTACACTCCAGGCAATTCAAATAGCACTTCTGCTGGCCTAGAAAAAGAATACAATAAAATACTGCAGAATACTAAAACAACAGATTCCAATAGAGTCTGTGGAAAGCAAGTATCCTTGGGATTTAATGCTGCTAGTATGTTTTCTACCCCCTTGGCTGCTCAATCTCAGACATTAAAGCAGGAATCTTGTACAATACATCCACATGAAAATTGTGCACACAGTGCTTGGAAACAACATCTAGATTGTGTTCAACTGCAACTGGAACAGATGCATGTAAGTTATTTTAACCTCTGTCTATAGGGAATGTCTGCATATGTAGTTTTTCTGCCTGTAACTTTTCTGCCAGGGCTCATGAGAAGTACGTAGACCAGAGCTAATGTTGTTGCATATAATTTTCAAAGGGAACAAATGCTGAATATGGGAAATCTGTAGAAGTGTCTTAATTTAAAAGCCTAGTATATTCTAGTATTGTACTTCTGGAGAAATAATTCCCTGGGTGCTTTTATTGCAGAATCAAACCTTTAGGAAAGAAAACAAGGACTTGAGGGCTATAGATTTAGCTTTATTAGACTTTTGAAAAGTGGTGGCACTGTACCTTTTCAAGGAGAGGTTACAAATAAAAGATATAGTATGAAGCAGGGACAATAAAATTGTACTAAACACGAATCAATAAAAGAAAAATACAAATATATACTACCAAATTTTAAAAATGCAATCTCAAAATCGATAAATATAATAATTTAAAGAAAAATGGGGAATGGAGAAGAAATTAAAATTGTTATTAATAGTTCAAAAAACTATTATGACATTGCTTGAAAGTCCCTTGATTGAAAAAAGTCAAATGTTAGCAAAATAATATCAACAGTCCATCACTGCAAATTAGGTGCAGATTTATTTTACCAGTATTGTACAATAATTATGTTACACCAACTTCATATATAGACCAATTCAGCCAAGATCTGTAAAATCCAGTGATCAATCCAGAGTCATATTAATGATATTATTTATGTCAGCCAAAATGCAACATTAATAAGCCAGAACCAAACTTTTGAAAATTAGATATAGTTCAAGTGAATTCAGGGTGGCTTTGTTGAGTTAAATATTGTGGCTGTTGACTTCTATTTTCTGAACTGAGTGGCTTATTAGCTTGTTTTAAGGAGCCCTGCCATAAAATATGCATTATTTTCTAGATATAGTTTAGTACTTTTATAGTGGCACACAATGATATGAAATTATGTCAGAGAGATTATATATGCCTGATGGTGTTTGAATATAGACTGAAATAGGAGTTTCTATGTTTTAACATGTTTTAACATCTAAATACAATCCTCCTTCCTTCCCCTCTCCCAAAAAATCTAACACTGACTTTCTCTTTGAGAACTGAATCTCATGCCTTGTCTCTGAATGTCATAATTCCAGCTTCAAAATAAACCTTGTTACTATCCTTTGGTGAACAGTACTTCACTTCACACACTTGATCCAGCTCAGTGGGTTGGCATTGCCAGCACAAATGAAAATTTGCTCCTGGAGAAAGAAATTCTCATCGACAGGTAAGGAATTAAACATTAGTTTACCTTATATATTTTTTCACCAGAAAGTAACAATGCTTAGATTGTATTTCATATTGATAGAAAAGCAAACAATCTTTGGCATCATAAACTTCACTGAATACTCTACAACTTATTTATGAGTGGTTGAGCTTATGCTTTATATTTCCATGGAAGAAATTAAATTGTTCAAGACTATTTTTGCCCAAATACTAAGAAGTTTTGGTGTTTGCTGTGTCAAAAACATAGGAAGAGTGGGGAGGAACACCACTTTTTAAAGAGAGGGTTTCTTTCCTCTCTATTAAAAAGGACATGCATGGCTTCTTCTGGTTACACTAAGATGTAGCTTGTCTTTTAACTAGGATAACAAAGCTTTTGCTTCTAGGGGAGTTGTGATTTCTCTTGAGTGCATTTAATTGGCTTTTATTGACATGAGAGGAATTATGGAGGTGGACAACTCTTTCTCAGTTAGCTTTTCCCCATACATCACTCTGAGTCCATGTATTGATTTCCTGCTCAGTTACAAACATGAAAAAATAAATGTTATTTAACCATTTTACTGAAAGCCTCTAATGTTCCCTTTTATACTTTTAATTTTGTCAGTGTTAATATACTGCATGGGTTTATTCTCATAGGCAGAGACAGCACATTTCCCAGCTGGAGCAGAAACTACAAGAAAGTGAAATGCAAGTCCACAGTGCCCTCTATGGCCATCCTGCTCCTTATGGGGATATGCATCTCTTCAGAATGCAGGTAACCCTTATAACTGGTGGCACTTGAAATATGCTATTGGGAAAAGAATTTTAAATTCATTGCGGGATTAGAGAAGGCCTAAATGGAGAAGAGACATGCTCTATAGCTGCTCCTTCAGGAATCTTTAATCTCTGCAATTATTTTTTCTTTAAAATCCCTTTTATTGGAGTGCAGTCAGGGCAACTGAATGGAGCTGAGCTTTGATTGGCCGGATGCCTTTTCTAATGCCTATACAGAGTATGCAGCATATATTTTTTCTTTGTGTCCTGATAGAGAAACATTTGCCACTGCCTAGGATTGAACTCTTAGCCACCTGAGTATGAGGTGGGCGTCTTCACCTCTAGACTAGCATGCAGGTGTTTTGTTCTCTAAGCATTGGGGCCTGCTTGATTCTCTGGTGAGCACACTGAAGAAAATCAAATATTCTTTTTGTCCTTCAAATATTGATGTGTTTCTCTTCTTGTCCCCAGTATTTACTAAGCTCACATTCAATTTGAGCAATTCTTCAATGAATATGATGATGAGTATCAATTTTAGGAGATGTTCTGGCTATTACTATTTTATTTAATA